>NC_057802.1:55307673-55560382 GCF_018294505.1 Triticum aestivum | reverse complement strand
GCACCACGGCCCTTCCCGGTGCGCTCACCGCGCCCTGCCGCTCCGCCCATGCGCCCGTCGCCCCCGCACCCGCTGTCGCCGCTGCTGCCGCTGCTGCTCCCGAACTGCTACTACAGCTGGCGCCGCGCCGCAGCACCGCTTCGGCTGCCGCCGTCCGGCGACGGCCCCTGCTACCCCGGCTTGACCTCGCCCCTTCCCCCGTCGGTGCCGTGCCCGCCGGTGCCCTTCTAGGTACCGCGGCGCCCGCTCCTGGGCTGCACAGCCCCTGGCCTTGTGCCACTGACCAGGGGGCCCCATGCCCCTGTTAAAAAAACGAAAAATAAAAATAAGATTAATTAATTAATTAATTAGTAATTTGATTAATTAATTAATTTGCTTAGTTAACTACCTAATTAACTTTGATTAATTAGCCTAATGAACATATTTAGTCTAATTAAACCTGCTTAATTAAACTAGTCTATGACAGTGGGCCCCACTGCCCTGTTTGACCAGTCAATGTTGACCCAGTCAACAGCGGACTAGACTGTTGACTTTGACTCTGACCCCACCTGTCATACACTATGGCTGCCACTGCACTATGTGACAATAGTATTTACTGATTAAATTTTGGAGTATAAATAAATCAATAAAATCATTTAAAACTTTAGAAAATCATTTATAATAATCCGTAACTCGGATGAAAATGTTTTCTACATGAAAGTTGCTCAGAAAAATCCAACGAATCCGAATACGTGGTCCGTTCATCTGTCACATGCCCCTAGCATGCTGAACTTGGAACTTTCCCCCTCTTTTCCTTTGTCCGCAATCCACCTAACGTCGGGAATTCATCCTCGGATTTTTATCCTCTCCGTCCGCAACGTGTAGTACTACGTTAGGTCGACCCTAGTTTTGCTTATCGTCTTGTCATGCTTAGCGTTGCTTTTGTTTACTTATATTTACTGTTTCTTCCCCCTCTTCTCTCGGTAGACCCCGAGGCCGATGATGCCCCGGTGATCGACTACGTCGACGACGAGCCCTCCTTGCCAGAGCAACTAGGCAAGCCCCCCCCTTTGATCATCCCGATACCGCCCATTCCATTCCCTCATGCTTGCATTAGATTTTGCTACAGTAATTGATTGCTCCTATTCTGATGCATAGCCTACTTTTGTAACCTGCTTATTGTTACCTACCTGCTTATCCTAAACTGCTTAGTATAGGTTGGTTAGTGATCCATCAGTGACCCCCACCTTGTCCTTGCTGCCCCTGCTTCATCATTGAAGACCCGATCAACGGGATCGAAGACCAGGCCCCGACACCTCACATCACTTTCCCCTTAGTTGCTCGACACTAGTGGGTTACTATCGAGTGCCGAGGGTGAGACCTCTACAGCACTTTTGATGTTAACCCAGTAGTGTAGCTATTCGGTCGTGGTCATCGAGGGTCATTCCGCCTTAACCACTTCCGGTACGACTCTGTCATGCAACCCCTCAAGTGTGAACCTCGGGGGTGGTTCCTCTTACGTTCACCTTGATGATTACATAGAGTGGAATCCACCAGGGGTGATTCCTCGGGTTTTCCCCTTGATGTTTGGACACACAGTTACTATGGTTACTATGACTTTACATTGAACCATGTTACTAAAGACGGGTCGGCCCTGAGGGGTACCCGCGCGAGCTTAATTGCGAGTGATGTGCAGACTGGTTGACCTGGAGGGTGCCCGCGAGATAATTACGAGGCGTGGCCGGGCATTCCTAGCCCTTGCCGCAAGTCCTCGAGATGGGGCAACGGGGTCACATCTTTCGTGAGTCTCTGCTTGTTACCGCGCGTTCCTAATCCACTACGATTTGGATATTTGATCCGAGGGGCCTCTGGCCTGATAGCACTAACCATCACATGGGCATAGTATGGGCGTTCTGCGTCATATACATCAGCCGAAGCTTAATAGATGTCAACGACTGAGCGGCGCGCGCCGGGTTGGACTGCGTAAGCACCTGCCTTGTTGAAGGAGGTAGCTAGGTCTGCTCACCGGCCACCCATGCAACGTGCAGGAGTTCCCAGGGAGATGGCCCATGACCCCTGGGAGCATAGGTTTAGTCCGGCGTGCTGACCTCTCTATTAAGCCTAGGTCGGGTTGCGGCGTATTGTTTGGCCGAGGCCGGGCATGACCCAGGAAAGTGTGTCCGGCCGGAGTTAAGCGAGCGTGGTGGGTAAGTTGGTGCACCCCTGCAGGGAAGAAAACATCTATCGATAGCCTGTCCTACGGTAACGGACACTTGGAGTTGTATCCCGATCGATACAACTAGAACTGCATACTTGTGATGAGAATTGGATTGTGATGAGAATTGGATAGTATGGCTCTGGGATTGCTTTCTTGCAGGGAGTCGAGAAAGGATCTCTGGCCGAGGTTGATAACACTTCTACTACTTTACCTTATGCTACTCTTATCTCTTCTAATGCTGCAAGATGCTTGGAGCTGCTTGAAGATGCTAGTCTTCGATAGGACTAGGTTCTCCCTTCTATTCTGGCATTTCTGCAGCCCAGTCCACATATACAACCTTCCTTTGATAATGTTGCATATGTAGTGTAGATCCTTGCTTGCGAGTACTTTGGATGAGTACTCACGGTTGCTTTGCTCCCCCTTTTCCCCCTTTCTTCTTCTTTCCGGTTGATGCAACCAGATGTCGGAGCCCAGGAGCCAGATGCCACCGTCGATGCCTACTACTATGTGGAGACCGCCGACGGCCAGGAGTAGTTAGGAGGCTCCCAGGCAGGAGGCCTTGCCTTTTCGATCGATGTTGCTTTTGTGCTAGCCTTCTTAAGGCAAACTTGTCTAACTCATGTCTGTACTCAAATATTGTTGCTTCCGCTGACTCTTGTGTATTCGAGCTTATATATTCGAGCCCTCGAGGCCCCTGGCTTGTAATATAAAGCTTGTATTATTTTAATTTGTGTCTAGAGTTGTGTTATGATATCTTCCCGTGAGTCCTTGATCTTGATCGTACACATTTGCGTGTATGATTGAATCGGGGGCGTCACAGTTATCATCCGAAATAAAGTCAGAATGTGATATGCTCAAGGAAGATAGTCAAACAAATTTTCTCATGATCAGCCACCGAATATTATGGGCATGTGTGTAGATTTCAGTCTGCATATTAATATGAAGCTTTGGGTGTAAGAAACTCAGTATTCCTCCACACGCTATCAGAAGAAATTGATGATGCAAGGCTCCTCAATTTTCCTCAACATGACATGTGAACAATTTCCGGCCCAAGATACCCGGTCTTTCTCAACAAGATACCTCGGTAAAAACTTCTGACAGACGGAAATGAATTTTTCTCAACAAGCAAATCCGAGGAGAAGCTTCTCAAGTACGGAACTCAGGCTTCTCGAGCACAATAATCAGACCAAGCTTCGTGTATAAGCTATAAAGCCTTCTTCTGCACGATACCCAGACAAAAGATTTGAGCAGAAGTTAACAAGTCCTCCTCAGCAAGCTACTCGGATGGCTTCTCTTGTAAGCAAATTAGTCCACGTCAGTACCACACTATTGCACCGTCCTCAGAGGTTATATGATGAGTTGCCAAAATATGGCAGTACATCTCAAGAGTTAGATCAGCAATATTTTTGGTCAGAAGTACAAATCAGTCAAAACATATGCCTACCCCAAGGATCAAGTGTTTGGTCGCATATGATTCTTATATATGGTGAGCATGCATCCCCAGTCATGTCCGTCACTCATACGAGATGCGGCCAGGATCCAGCAGAATATACCAAAGGAAAGTAAGGATCCCCCAACCTCATAAGCAGAGATACACATCTTATGTAATACAAGGATCTACAAGGTCTGGATAAGACATCACAGAATCAGCGGTCACGACAGTGGCCATCAAGGCCAATATTCCCGCACCAACAAGGAGATCTCATGAACTCTTGTATGGTTGGCCTCAACAATGAGCTATGTACAGCTACAAGTCCCGAGTATATGTCATATAAGTGCGGAACCCAAACACCAGGAGTAATGACAAAAATATTGCACTAAATCATGCCCCTGGTCATACGAAGAATCAACGATATATGTGGCCAAGTTATTTCAGTAAGATATCCTGCCAAAGAAAAACATGACCGTTAAAGGGTGAGACTGATAGCCACGGTATGATGATTTTTGCATGACCATCAGGGTTCGGATACCCAAATCAGTTAGTGGCCAGAGGATTACTCTGCTCTACCAGGGTTTCATATCCCGCTGACCTGCTTGGGATGGTTAGTGTGAAAAATCCGAATGGGTATACCGACGAAATGAGAAAGTCAAAATCTGAACAATCAGCTCAGACCCGGTATACTCACCAACAGAAACAAGTACACGGTTAGTGTGTCAGGAAAAGCATTTGCCCGTCAGCCCCCTGTCGGGCCAGTCTCAAGATGTAAATATTTGAGGTATGACTTGGCTATAACTTCATGCCTCGTTATATTGCTCCCGACAAAGGCAGTCGAATCTTTGGTACATATCTCATGCTTGAGCCAAAGGAATAAATCAAAAATAAATCAGTACCTCTTATGAGCAGTCAGATCCCGTGAGAAGATGGCCATGATTAATTCTCAGCATTTATTGAAACCAGAAGGCTGGCATTTGTTTGAGCAAACCCCATGGCAAAAAAGGTTTTCATGACCAAAAGAAAATTTATGCTCAGATCCTTTGAATATCACCATAGGTATGGGAAATCAATGTCAGTAAAAAGAAATTGGTATATGAGCAAATGCCCGTCAGAATTTGGGGAAAGGTGAAGCAAGCCACCCCAGAGCAAGGTATGTTAATCATCTGAAATTCTTAGGGGGAACAATAACTAAAGGAAAAAAGGATACCCGAGTTGGAAACGGTGTCCTCAAGTCATACTTGTTCCCTGAGCAACCAAATCTCGAGGACGAGATTTCTTTAAGGGGGGCAGGTTTGTAACAGACTGGATTTTGGTCCTTTTCTTTTTCTTTTTGGTTTATTGGTTTTTGCTCTGTTTTTCTTGTTGGAGTGGTTTTGTGGCCTTGTGGGAGATCATCTTCATTCCCACTCCCAAGTGGCTCACCTTTCTCGAAACCTTGCCAAGATCATGCCACTTCACTACTGACCAAAACCCTAATTACTTTTTCTCAGGAATATTCCTTTTTTCTATTAAAGGAATAACCCTGTCTGCCCTAGGTTGTGAAGCAACCTATATTTCTGTCCATCCAAAAATTCCCAAATAATTCTCATAATTCCTTTGGGTCATATGTTGATCAAATATGCCCAAACTTTCCTTTCCTAGCCCAAGAATAATTCCCCAATAATTATTCTTCATTTCTGTCCAGTGTGGCTTTCTGTGAAGGAAGTGCCACCTATCCTTTCCTGATTGCTCCCAAACCTTTTGGGCATGTTCTTATGTCCAAATAATTGCCACATGCCAAAATTCAACTTTATTTGCCTAGCCAATATTCCTCGGTGATTTTTCAAAGTTTCTGTCAAACAGAAGCCACGGTGAAGGAAGTACTAGCTAGGAGCCTCCAAATGAGTTGAAATTCGGCATGCCTCTTCATGTGCTCATATAATTAGCCTCCTCCAAATTTCAGACGCATCCAATCCTCTATGTGAGCCCAGCTCCAAATCTTAGATTCTGGTCAGATTTTCAGTTTGTGAAGCAACTATATTTTATATTGCTTAAATTGAGCTGAAATTTTACGAGGACATGATTCTACCTATATCAACTCCCTCCACCAAGTTTTAGCTGAATTAGTTAATCCAATTGCCCTGTGTAATTTTTCCAACTTTCTGTCCAGAATGAAGCTTTGTGAAGCAAGTGCCACTTTGGTATTTCCAAATGGCATGAAATTTTTACAACAGCTTCATATCATCATATAACCCCTCTCTGCCAAATTTCAGCTCATTACAATCAAGTATGTGAGTGTATCATCCAAATCCCCAATTCTGGCCAGTTTTGCACTTTCTACAGCAACCCTCATCTAAAATCCTCCTCTTAGTCTGATTTTTGGTTATCAACATCACCTTAGTGTTTTATCATCATCAGACAAACTATTTACCACGTTACCAAGCTGGTTTAACCACAGCAAGTTTCAAACATCTTCTTACTGATTTACTTTGGAGCTAAGTGCTAATCTCTTCTTTGCCCCTGGACCGATTTATTTCCTCATTTTGACTGAGGACACGACGGTCTATCTAATGGACATGGTCGGCCCGGCCAGAACGCGCCGTTTGCACCAACGCCTGTGGTGATCACGCTGGCGTCACGCACAGTGCAAGCTCTGGCTCGGTCCGGCCACTGTGCTCGTCTCCTCCCTCCTCGTCTCGACCTCCATTCATGTCCTGGAGCTTCCCCGTGATCTACTTCGTCTCCCTGCATCGATGCCTCGGCGTGGTTCTCCTTAAATGTGTCACAAACGCCATGCCCATACCACGTCGGGCTGCTGACCTCCATTAGAGCTTGTCGAGAGCTTGCCCGTGAGGCTCTAGAGCCCTCCCCCACGCCTATATAAGGACCCCCGAACCCCTCCTCATATCACTCATCTCTCCCTCGCCTCATTTGGTCACCAGGATCGCCACATCTCGCCGGAGTTCGCCTCTGTCCTCCATAGCCGCCTCGGTCTCGGCTTGGTTCCCACCAACCCGAGCCTCCTCTCCTCCTCCCACCACGTCCACCGAGTCCCCCTAGTTGCACTCATCCACGCCACCCACTTGCCCCCTCGCTGGAGTGCCTGCTTCACCGAAGAGCACCACCGCCCGTCTGTCCCGGTCCTCCTCCTGGCGCCGCCTCTCCCCTCCACCCTTCTCCTTCCCGACGGCCGTGCTCCCTCTGAACGGGACCCCCTCGTCGCCCCGGTCCCGCCGGTGCCGTCGGCTCGGCCAGAGACGGCCGGAGCTGGCCGGCCCCCTCGCCGCTTCCCTCCCCTGCCTCCTGCTCTGCCCCGCACGGGAGCACATGAGCGGGAGGAAGGAGACGAGCTCCCGTGCCCCCTCCCCCTACGCCTGGGCCCCGCCTGGAAGTGGCTCCAGCCACGGGTCCACGTGGATAAGTGGAGACGGGTTTCTCTTTGCTACGCTTTCCTGTTGTGAAAATGTATTTTCATTCTACTTCGGTTCAGAATACGTTTTCACATTGAGAAAACGTACTTATCCTTATGCGCTTTATGTTTTTCCTCCCAGGGACCCGTTGGTGATGAAAATATTCACAGCTAGGTCCCTGATCTTCTACAACTCATAACTCCGCAACCGTAACTCCGTTTGAGGTGAAACCAACGCTCACTTCTTCGTTTAGTCAAGCCCGTTCTGTTTGTTCCATTTTAATGATGGTTTGACACTGTGAAATGTCCATTTTGCCCTTGTGCTTAATCAGCCCCCTCTGAGAGAAAACGTTTTCCGGCGATTCTTTCCGCGATCTTTCTGCACTTCTCCCCGGTGCATTCTTCATCCCCAGGCAAGCCACAACCACCATTTGCATCATATCCATGCAGTAGCATTGGTTTCAACTTGAATCTTTAATAACTGTATGCTTGTTCTGCTACTGCTGTCGTTATTTCGGTTATGCTTATGGGTCGGTGGGTTCCGTCATGCTACGTTTTCTTGCACGCTGTTATTATGTTCTACTTGCTAGTATTACTTTCATATTGCCATGCTTGATAATAGTACATGTTGGGTTGGTCATGTTCTTCGGTGCATGACTAACATCGGTTACCGAGTATCGTTAATATGCATTGTTCCTTTGATGTTAGTTGATTAAGTGATTACTCGGTAATGTTATTGATGTATTCTTGCATGGTATTTATTGTTGATGCTAATGGTCATGTTATGAGTAGTGTTGTACTTGTAACATTCATGCTCATCATTATGGTATGCTTAGTTGGATATGATTCATTGTTGATATGGTGGATAGTTATGTTGTACCCTCATGCTTATGTTGATATCATGCTCATGCATTGTAATTGCATCATGTTATTTTATCGTGGCTCAGCATATTTGCATTCCAGTTTAACCGGCTTAAATTGAACTTGAACAACTGTTGGCTGAGTCATGGTGCCACCATATCGAGCTGACCAGTGCAACCACGCTTACCTTTATGGGAAGGTCCTTACTGGGTCTATTGTCGTGCCTCTCGCCGGTGCCTCCAACGAGGGAAGGTTATGGGCGCGCGCTACCCTGATCAGGTAGGCGGACATAAGCCTTGTGTGCCCGTTGTTGTTGTTGTACCCGGGTTGTCCCTGTTTGGGATGGTTTATGTTTGGCCACGACGGTGGCCGTTGGTCTCTTTGGTAGACACGGGGCCACCCGGGACTAGCCCAGTGGGGAGTGAGTCGGAGTGACCGGGAGAGTGTCATGGCAGTAGATCGGTTTTGTCGGAACGTCGTTGGTCCACCCGAATGGGAGTGCGAGGCCATGGGTTCCGTGGTGTGGGTACAGTGTACTAACCTCTGCAGAGTGTATACTAAATCTATCGATAGCCGCGCCCGTGGATAAGGGCCCAGTTCGTACTTGGTCACACTGTGAGTCAACAATAATAATAATAATGTGATCAATAACAACCTCGGTTCGATGAGGAGATAAGTTGGTTGTGGTCGCCGGAAAGATCACAGTTCGGTTACGAGGTAACCCGTTGAACCAAGAGTGGTTCCGTTGGTGATCATGAGATGATCACCGTGGTATCGAGGATACCGAGTTGTTGGACATTCGTGATGTTGTGCGAGAATCGTGGGTAAAATTCAAGCTCCTTGTGGTCATTTAATGATTACTACGGTATTGTTTATACCAAGCTTGATTTGATCCTGAGATGATTGTGTGATGTCCGAGGTTGGTAAGCGCTGCATGTGATGGTTACGAGATAACCCGAGCAGAATAAGTGGTGCATATAGTGTCATCATGTTGCATGCTAGTATCGTCAGATTTATATGTTCATGCCATGTTCATATTATTCTAGCTGTATCATGTTCATGTTGTTCATGCCATGTTATCCTGATGATCTCATGATAATTCCTGCTTAACCTGTAATTGCCATGCTGTTGTATGTCTTGAATGCTTCTGGTTATAGCTTGCAAGTACATTCAATGTACTGACCTGGCGTGTTATGCCAGTTTCCAGGTCATGCCAGATTTGATTGCTTGCTTGTCGTGGTTTCCGTTCGTGCGAGCTAGGATAAGCGTTCCACTGCTAGAAGTTTTTTCCTGCTTCGAGTTGTTCTGCTGCTTGTATAGAGCAACTGAGGATGGCGTAGTGTCGTCGTGCCGATGTTATTCATTGTAATATCGGAGACCTTGTATTCTTATTCGTGTAATAATAGAAAGCTGGTTTGTTCTATGCTAAGCAGTGCCGTATTCCAGAAGACTTCTCCTCGATCTCTGGGCTGGAATATGGGGCGTTCCGGTTTCTCTAAGCCGGAGTGCCACAAGGATCAAGTACAATAGTGGGCTATAAGGCCGCTTTACATGGCATTTTTGCATATGTGGGGGAAATAGGCAAGGAAAAGGTGGAGGAGTGGGCTCTCAAGCAAGACCCAGCCTCTACATGGTGGAGCATCAGGAGAGGCACCTGTATGGAGGTGGTCAGGAATCAGGAGAATCACGTCGGTCATAGCGCCACTGTTAAAATGATAATGGCAAGTGAAATCACCGGGCCCCACCTGTCCAGCAGTAACTCGCTGTCAAATCACACAACCCTACGTTTGCAGCAGCCTACTCCCTCATCTTCTCGAGTCTCTGTCGAACCGACTAGGCGGAACTGCCCCGCCTACCGCACGGGAAAAGCCCCGCCCTCGACTTTTAGATAGTACAGTATACTAATTTTTTATCCATGGATTGCGCCATGGAGCAAAGCCTCAAGAAAACGGCGGTACAAATGTACGGAGTATACAACACGCCCGTTGCGTTCGCTTCGCACCCCAGGGTCGGTCGGTCTGGCACGCCACTCTCCGAATAGAACACATGTCATATTGCGTTTGCACACACATGTGGGACCGCAATTGAGAACCGACCATAGGCACACTCCACGGCCCCGCAAGTCGGGTGAGTTAATAGAAGAGAGACAAGCGATAGTACTAGAGAAGTGTTGTACAGACATTGGTGCCTGGACGACCCCTGCATGACACGGGGATACGTCCATTTTGCATCATGCTTTTATATCTATATTTATTGCATTATGGGTTGTTATTACACTTTATGTCATAATACTTATGCCTATTCTCTCTTATTTTACAAGGTTTACATGAAGAGGGACAATGCCGGCAGCTGGAATTCTGGGCTGGAAAAGGAGCAAATATTAGAGACCTATTCTGCACAACTCCAAAAGTCCTGAAACTCCACGGAAGTCATTTTTGGAATTAATAAAAAATACTGAGCGAAGAAACTACCAGAGGGGGGCCACCCACCATCCACGAGGGTGGGGGGCGCGCCCTACCCCCTGGGCGCGCCCCCTGCCTCATGGGCCCCCTGGCAGGCCTCCGGTGACCATCTTCTGCTATATGAAGTCTTTTACTCTGAAAAAAATCAGAAGCAAGCTTTTGGGAAGAAACACCACCGCCACGAGGCGGAACCTTGCTGGAACCAATCTAGGGCTCCGGCGGAGCTGTTCTGCCGGGGAAACTTCCCTCCGGGAGGGTGAAATAATCACCATCGCCATCACCAACAATCCTCTCATCGGGAGGGGGTCAATCTTCATCAACATCTTCACGAGCACCATCTCCTCTCAAACCCTAGTTCATCTCTTGTATCCAATCTTTGTATCCAAACCTCTGATTGGTACCTGTGGGTTGCTAGTACTGTTGATTACTCCTTGTAGTTGATGCTAGTTGGTTTATTTGGTGGAAGATCATATGTTCAGATCCATTATGCATATTAATATCCCTCTGATTATGAACATGAATTTGATTTGTGAGTAGTTACGTTTGTTCCTGAGGACATGGGAGAAGTCTTGCTATAAGTAGTCATGTGAATTTGGTATTCATTCGATATTTTGATGAGATGTATGTTGTCTCTCCTCTAGTGGTGTCATGTGAACGTCGACTACATGACACTTCACCATTGTTTGGGCCTAGAGGAAGGCATTGGGAAGTAATAAGTAGATGATGGGTTGCTAGAGTGACAGAAGCTTAAACCCTAGTTTATGCGTTGCTTCGTAAGGGGCTGATTTGGATCCATATGTTTCATGCTATGGTTAGGTTTACCTTAATACTTCTTTTGTAGATGCGGATGCTTGTGATAGGAGTTAATCATAAGTGGGATGCTTGTCCAAGTAAGGACAGCGCGCAAGCATCGGTCCACCCACATATCAAACTATCAAAGTACCGAACGCGAATCATATGAGCGTGATGAAAACTAGCTTGACGATAATTCCCATGTGTCCTCGGGAGCGTTTTCCTTCATATAAGAGTTTTTCCAGGCTTGTCCTTTGCTACAAAAAGGATTGGGCCACCTTGATGCACTTTATTTACTCTTGTTACTTGCTACCCGTTACAAATTATCTTATCACAAAACTAACTGTTACGGATAATTTCAGTGTTTGCAGAGAATACCTTACTGAAAACCGCTTGTCATTTCCTTCTTCTCCTCGTTGGGTTCGACACTCTTAATTATCGAAAGGATTACGATAGATCCCCTACACTTGTGGGTCATCAAGACTCTTTTCTGGCGCCGTTGCCGGGTAGTGAAGCGCCTTTGGTAGGTGGAATTTGTTAAGGAAAAGTTTATATAGTGTGCTGAAATTTACTGTCACTTGTTACTATGGAAAGTAATCCTCTGAGGGGCTTGTTCGGGGTATCTTCACCTCGACCAGTAGAGCCGAGAGTTGCTCCTCAACCTGCTGAACCTACTGAAAATGTTTAATTTGAAATTCTTCAGGTATGATAGAGAAACTGCTAGCTAATCCTTTTACAGGAGATGGAACATTACATCCCGATTTGCACCTAATCTATGTGGATGAAGTTTGTGGATTATTTAAGCTTTATCC
The DNA here is from genome assembly GCF_018294505.1 of Triticum aestivum. Lineage (NCBI taxonomy): Eukaryota > Viridiplantae > Streptophyta > Magnoliopsida > Poales > Poaceae > Triticum > Triticum aestivum. The sequence continues at coordinate 55,548,435 of NC_057802.1, read as the reverse complement.
TATGATGTTATCAATAAGAAGGTCTTCCCTTTATCTTTGAAGGGAGAGGCATTGACATGGTTTAGGCTATGTGATGTTATGGGATCATGGAACTACAACCGACTGAAATTGGAATTTCATCAGAAGTTTTATCCTATGCATCTTGTTCATCGTGATCGTAATTATATATATAATTTTTGGCCTCGCGAAGGAGAAAGCATCGCTCAAGCTTGGGGGAGGCTTAAGTCAATGTTATATTCATACCCAAAGTACTGAACGCGAATCATATGAGCGTGATGAAAACTAGCTTGACGATAATTCCCATGTGTCCTCGGGAGCGTTTTCCTTCATAGAAGAGTTTGTCCAGTCTTGTCCTTTGCTACAAAAAGGATTGGGCCACCTTGATGCACTTTATTTACTCTTGTTACTTGCTACCCGTTACAAATTATCTTATCACAAAACTATCTGTTACGGATAATTTCAGTGCTTGCAGAGAATACCTTACTGAAAACCGCTTGTCATTTCCTTCTTCTCCTCGTTGGGTTCGACACTCTTAATTATCGAAAGGATTACGATAGATCCCCTACACTTGTGGGTCATCAAGACTCTTTTCTGGCGCCGTTGCCGGGTAGTGAAGCGCCTTTGGTAGGTGGAATTTGTTAAGGAAAAGTTTATATAGTGTGCTGAAATTTACTGTCACTTGTTACTATGGAAAGTAATCCTCTGCGGGGCTTGTTCGGGGTATCTTCACCCGACCAGTAGAGCCGAGAGTTGCTCCTCAACCTGCTGAACCTACTGAAAATGTTTAATTTGAAATTCTTCAGGTATGATAGAGAAACTGCTAGCTAATCCTTTTACAGGAGATGGAACATTACATCCCGATTTGCACCTAATCTATGTGGATGAACTTTGTGGATTATTTAAGCTTTATCCTATGATGTTATCAATCAGAAGGTCTTCCCTTTATCTTTGAAGGGAGAGGCATTGACATGGTTTAGGCTATGTGATGTTATGGGATCATGGAACTACAACCGACTGAAATTGGAATTTCATCAGAAGTTTTATCCTATGCATCTTGTTCATCGTGATCGTAATTATATATATAATTTTTGGCCTCGCGAAGGAGAAAGCATCGCTCAAGCTTGGGGGAGGCTTAAGTCAATGTTATATTCATACCCAAAGTACTGAACGCGAATCATATGAGCGTGATGAAAACTAGCTTGACGATAATTCCCATGTGTCCTCGGGAGCGTTTTCCTTCATAGAAGAGTTTGTCCAGTCTTGTCCTTTGCTACAAAAAGGATTGGGCCACCTTGATGCACTTTATTTACTCTTGTTACTTGCTACCCGTTACAAATTATCTTATCACAAAACTATCTGTTACGGATAATTTCAGTGCTTGCAGAGAATACCTTACTGAAAACCGCTTGTCATTTCCTTCTTCTCCTCGTTGGGTTCGACACTCTTAATTATCGAAAGGATTACGATAGATCCCCTACACTTGTGGGTCATCAAGACTCTTTTCTGGCGCCGTTGCCGGGTAGTGAAGCGCCTTTGGTAGGTGGAATTTGTTAAGGAAAAGTTTATATAGTGTGCTGAAATTTACTGTCACTTGTTACTATGGAAAGTAATCCTCTGAGGGGCTTGTTCGGGGTATCTTCACCCCGACCAGTAGAGCCGAGAGTTGCTCCTCAACCTGCTGAACCTACTGAAAATGTTTAATTTGAAATTCTTCAGGTATGATAGAGAAACTGCTAGCTAATCCTTTTACAGGAGATGGAACATTACATCCCGATTTGCACCTAATCTATGTGGATGAAGTTTGTGGATTATTTAAGCTTTATCCTATGATGTTATCAATAAGAAGGTCTTCCCTTTATCTTTGAAGGGAGAGGCATTGACATGGTTTAGGCTATGTGATGTTATGGGATCATGGAACTACAACCGACTGAAATTGGAATTTCATCAGAAGTTTTATCCTATGCATCTTGTTCATCGTGATCGTAATTATATATATAATTTTTGGCCTCGCGAAGGAGAAAGCATCGCTCAAGCTTGGGGGAGGCTTAAGTCAATGTTATATTCATACCCCAATCATGAGCTCTCAAGAGAAATGATTATTCAAAATTTTTATGCTCGGCTTTCTCTCAATAATCGCTCCATGCTCGATACTTCTTGTACTGGTTCTTTTATGATGAAGACTATTGAATTCAAATGGGATTTATTGGAAAGAATTAAACACAACTCTGAAGATTGGGACCTCGACGAAGGTAAGGAGTCAGGTATAACACCTAAGTTTGATTGTGTTAAATCTTTTATGGATACCGATGTTTTCTGTGAATTTAGCACTAAATACGGACTTGACTATGAGATAGTAGCTTCCTTCTGTGAATTATTTGCTACTCACATTGATCTCCCTAAGGAGAAGTGGTTTAAATATAATCCTCCCACTGAAGTAAAAGTAGTTGCACCTATTAAAGTTGAAGAAAAGACTATCACTTATAATGATCCTATTATTCCTAGTACATATATTGAGAAACCACCCTTTCCTGTTAGAATAAAGGATCATGCTAAAGCTTCAACTGTAGTCAACAAAAGTAATATTAGGACACCCAAACCCCCTGAGCAAATTAAAGTTGAACCTAATATTGCTATGGTTAAAGATCTCTTGACTGATAATATCGATGGGCATGTTATTTACTTCTGCAATGAAACTGCTAGAATTGCTAGACCCGATACTAAAAAATAAAATAGACCTGTGGTAGGCATGCCTGTTATCTCTGTTAAAATAGGAGATCATTGTTACCATGGCTTGTGTGATATGGGTGCTAGTGCGAGTGCAATACCTCATTCTTTATATCAAGAAATTATGCATGATATTGCACCAGCTGAGTTAGAAGATATTGATGTTACAATTAAGCTTGCCAATAGAGATACTATTTCACCATTCGGGATTGTTAGAGATGTTGAAGTCTTGTGTGGGAAAGTTAAATATCCTGCTGATTTGCTTGTTCTCGCTTCCCCACAAGATAGCTTTTGTCCCATTATATTAGGTAGACCCTTCTTGAATACTATTAATGCTAGAATAGACTGCAAAAAGGATGTTGTTACTATTGGTTTAGGGGATATGTCTCATGAGTTTAATTTTGCTAAATATTGTAGACAACCCCGTGATGAGGAATTGCCTAGTAAAGATGAAATTATCGGCCTTGCTTCTATTGTCGTTCCTCCTAACGATCCTTTAGAACAATATTTGCTTGACCATGAAAATGATATGTTTATGAATGAAAGAAGGGAAATAGATGAAGTATTCTTTAAACAGGGTCCTATTTTGAAATACAACTTGCCTGTTGAAATCCTAGGGGATCCTCCTCCACCCAAGGGTGATCCCATGTTTGAGCTTAAACCATTACCTGATACTCTCAAATATGCTTATCTTGATGAAAAGAAGATATATCATGTTATTATTAGTGCTAACCTTTTAGAGAATGAAGAAAAGAAATTATTGAAAACTCTGAAGAAGCACCATGCTGCTATTGGATATACTCTTGATGATCTTAAGGGCATTAGTCCCACTTTATGCCAGCAAAAAAATAAAATTGGAGAAAGACGCTAAACCAGTTGTTGATCACCAACGATGGTTAAATCCTCAGATGAAAGAAGTGGTAAGAAAAGAAATACTAAAACTTCTGGAGGCAGGTATAATTTATCCCGTTGCTGATAGTCAGTGGGTAAGTCCTGTCCATTGTGTCCATAAGAAGGGAGGTATTACCGTTGTTCCTAATGATAAAGATGAATTGATTCCACAAAGGATTGTTACAGGTTATAGGATGGTAATTGATTTCCGCAAATTAAATAAAGCCACTAAAAAGGATCATTACCCTTTACCTTTTATTGATCAAATGCTAGAAAGATTATCCAAGCATACACATTTTTGCTTTCTAGATGCTTATTCTGGTTTCTCTCAAATACCTGTGTCAAAAGAGGATCAAGAAAAGACTACTTTTACTTGCCCTTTCAGTACATTTGCTTATAGACGTATGCCTTTTGGTTTATGCAATGCACCTGCTACCTTTCAAAGATGCATGATGGCTATATTCTCTGATTTTTGTGAAAAGATTGTTGAGGTTTTCATGGATGATTTTTCAGTATATGTAACTTCTTTTGATGATTGCTTGAGCAACCTTGATCGAGTTTTGCAGAGATGCGAAGAAACTAATCTTGACTTGAATTGGGAGAAGTGCCACATTATGGTTAATGAAGGTATTGTCTTGGGGCATAAAATTTCTGAAAGAGGTATTGAAGTTGATAGAGCTAAAGTTGATGCTATTGAAAAGATGTCGTGTCCTAAGGACATTAAAGGTATAAGAAGTTTCCTTGGTCATGCCGGTTTTTATAGGAGGTTCATTAAGGACTTCTCAAAAATTTCTCGGCCTCTGACTAATCTCTTACAAAAATATATCCCTTTTGTCTTTGATGATGATTGTGTAGAAGCATTTGAAATACTTAAGAAAGCTTTGATTTCTGCACCTATTGTTCAGCCACCTGATTGGAATCTACCCTTTGAATTATGTGTGATGCTAGTGATTATGCTGTAGGTGTTGTTCTAGGACAAAGAGTTGATAAGAAATTAAATGTTATTCAATATGCTAGTAAAACTCTAGATGGTGCCCAGAGAAATTATGCTACTACTGAAAAAGAATTTTTAGCAGTTGTATTTGCTTGTGTTAAGTTCCGACCCTATATTGTTGATTCAAAAGTAACTGTTCACACTGCTCATGCTGCTATTAAATATCTTATGGAAAAGAAAGATGCTAAACCTAGACTTATTAGATGGGTTCTCTTGCTACAAGAATTTGATTTGCATATTATTGATAGAAAGGGAGCTGAGAACCCCGTTGCAAACAACTTGTCTAGGTTAGAGAATGTTCTTGATGACCCACTACCTATTGACGATAGCTTTCCTGATGAACAATTAGCTGTCATAAACGCTTCTCGTACTGCTCCATGGTATGCTGATTATGCTAATTACATTGTCGCTAAATTTATACCACCTAGTTTCACATACCAGCAAAAGAAAAAGTTTTTCTATGATTTAAGACATTACTTCTGGGATGACCCACATCTTTATAAAGAAGGAGTAGATGGTGTTATTAGACGTTGTGTACCTGAGCATGAACAGGAACATATCCTACGCAAGTGTCACTCCAAGGCTTATGGAGGACACCATGTTGGAGATAGAACTGCACATAAGGTATTGCAATCCTGTTTTTATTGGCCTACTCTCTTCAAAGATGCCCGTAAGTTTGTCTTATCTTGTGATGAATGTCAAAGAATTGGTAACATTAGTAGACGTCAAGAAATGCCTGTGAATTATTCACTTGTTATTGAACCATTCAATGTTTGGGGCTTTGATTATATGGGACTGTTTCCTTCCTCTAATGGGTATACACATATATTAGTTGCTGTTGATTACGTTACTAAGTGGGTAGAAGCAATTCCAACTAGTAGTGCTGATCATAACACCTCTATTAAGATGCTTAAAGAAGTTATTTTTCCGAGGTTTGGAGTCCCTAGATATTTAATGACTGATGGTGGTTCACATTTTATTCATGGTGTTTTTCATAAAATGCTTGCTAAGTATGATGTTAATCATAGAATTGCATCTCCATATCACCCGCAGTCCAGTGGTCAAGTAGAATTGAGTAATAGAGAGCTCAAATTAATTTTGCAAAAGACTGTTAATAGATCTAGAAATAATTGGTCCAAGAAACTTGATGATGCATTATGGGCCTATAGAACTGCATACAAAAATCCTATGGGTATGTCTCTGTATAAAATGGTTTATGGAAAAGCATGTCACTTACCTCTCGAACTAGAACATAAGGCATATTGGGCTATTAAAGAGCTCAATTATGATTTCAAACTTGCCGATGAGAAGAGGCTATTTGACGTAAGCTCACTTGATGAATGGAGAACCCACCCTATGAGAATGCTAAATTGTTTAAGGAAAAAGTTAAAAGATGGCATGACAAAAGGATACAAAAGCGTGAGTTTAATGTAGGTGATTATGTGTTGCTATTCAACTCTCGTTTAAGATTTTTTGCAAGAAAGCTTCTCCCTAAATGGGAAGGGCCTTACGTTATCGAGGAGGTCTATCGTTCCGGTGCCATAAAAATCAACAACTTTGAAGGCACAAATCCGAAGGTGGTGAACGGTCAAAGAATCAAACATTATATCTCAGGTAACCCCATAAATGTTGAAACTAATGTTATCGAAACTGTAACCCCGGAGGAATACATAAGGGACACTTTCCAGAACGTTTCAGACTCCGAAAGGGAATAGGTACGTGGTACGGTAAGTATACCGACTCGAAAACAGTTCTAATGGCAATTTTTCTCCGTTTTGGAATATTTAAGAAAATAGGAAAATAAGAAGTAGTCCGGGAAGGACACGAGGCTTCCACGAGGGTGGAGGGCGCGCCCTACCCCCTGGGTGCGCCCCCTGCCTCGTGGGCACCCCGTGTGCTCTCTGGAATCCGTTTTCTTGTACGATACTTCTTTTGGTCGGTAAAAATTCATTATATAATCTCCCGAAGGTTTTTGACCCTCGTATCACGCAAATATCCTATGTTCTTGTTTCAACATGTTTCCTACCAGAGTTGTCAAGGCCAGGCATCATGTCATCCCCCTCCTCCAACAATGAGGGCAATGATGCTTGGCTAATGAAGATAGAGCTGAAGAGAGAAGAACCTGGGGAGATCAACAAGGATGATGGGATCAAGAAGACCAAGGAGGATCAAGCTCCGGCAGCAGAAGAAGAAGACATCCTTCCACCTCATCACAATCTTCTTACCCCAACTGAGATTGAAGCTTTCAAGATGATTGAGTTAGCTCGTGTACAAAACAAGTATCTCACACATGAAAATATTTTGTTGAAGGAGCATATCATCACACTCAAGGGCATTATCCACAAATTGGAAGATCTCCTACGCTTGATGTGCGACTATCCATCATCACCACCATCTTCTTCACCAGAAAAGGAGAACTGAGTATTGGGTATGGGCACTCCCCTTGGCAACTGCCAAGCTTGGGGGAGGTGCCCCGTTATCGTATCACCATCACACTCCTATCTTTACCGTTTTTCTTAGTTCGATCCTTTTGGTAATATCTTGATCTAGTAGAATAAAGTTTTAGTATGATCTAGTTGTGAGTTTTGCTTATGATCCCTCTATGTAATCGAGTCCGTGAGCTATATATAATAAAGATTAGTGTTGAGTCAAGGGCTTGATTATCTTGCTATGATCTTGAGGGAATAAAAGAAAAAGAAAGAATTAAAAGAATTAAAAAGATCATATTGATCTTATGGAGAGTAATGACTTCACATATAAAGAGTATGATGAATAAAAGTTGTTGAGAGTTGACAAACATAGTTTTGGTCATCGTTGCAATTAATATGAAATAATAAAGAAAGAGAGGTTCCCACATATAAATATACTATCTTGGACATCTTTTATGATTGTGAGCACTCATTAAAATATGATATGCTAAAGAGTTGATGTTGGACAAGGAAGACAACGTAATGGGTTATGTTTTCTTGTATCCGAGATAAAGTATATTGTCATGGATCATCCAACATGTTGAGCTTGCCTTTCTCCCTCATGCTAGCCAATTCTTTGCACCAAGTAGAGATACTACTTGTGCTTCCAAATACCCTTAAACCCAGTTTTGCCATGAGAGTCCACCATACCTACCTATGGATTGAGTAAGATGCTGCAAGTAAGTTGTCATCGTTGCATGCAATAAAAATTGCTCTCTAAATATGTATGACTTATTAGTGTGGAGAAAATAAGCCTTATACGATCTTGTGATGTGGAAGAAATAAAAGCGACGGACTGCATAATAAAGGTCCATATCACAAGTGGCAATATAAAGTGACGTTCTTTCGCATTAAGATTTTGTGCATTCAACCCTAAAAGCACATGACAACCTCTGCTTCCCTCTGCGAAGGGCCTATCTATTACTTTTATCTTCTACCTTATGCAAGAGTCATGGTGATCTTCACCTTTCCTTTTTACACTTTATCCTTTGGCAAGCACACATTGTGTCTATATATATATATATATATATATATATCCAATTGGATGTAAGTTAGCATGACTTATTATTGTTGACATTACCCTTGAGGTAAAAGGTTGGGAGGCGAAACTATAAGCCCCTATCTTTCTCTGTGTCCGATTAAAACTCCATAACCACAAGTATTGCATGAGTGTTAGCAATTGTGAAATACTAAATGATAGTTGAGTATGTGGACTTGCTGAAAAGCTCTTACATCGACTCTTTCCGATGTTATGACAAATTGCAATTGCTTCGATGACTGAGATTATAGTTTGTTAGTTTTCAATGAAGTTTCTGATTCATACTTGACATTGTGAATAGATTGTTACTTTATCATAAGAAACCATATGACAATATTCATATATGTTGTTGTTATAAGAATGATCATGATGCCCTCATGTCCGTATTTTATTTTATCGACACCTCTATCTCTAAACATGTGGACATATTTATCGTTATCGGGTTCCGCATGAGGACAAGCGAGGTCTAAGCTTGGGGGAGTTGATATGTCCATTTTGCATCATGCTTTTATATCGATATTTATTGCATTATGGGCTGTTATTACACTTTATGTCACAATACTTATGCCTATTCTCTCTTATTTTACAAGGTTTACATGAAGAGGGAGAATGCCGGCAGCTGGAATTCTGGGCTGGAAAAGGAGCAAATATTAGAGACCTATTCTGCACAACTCCAAAAGTCCTGAAACTCCACGGAAGTCATTTTTGGAATTAATAAAAAATACTGAGCGAAGAGACTACCAGAGGGGGGCCACCCACCATCCACGAGGGTGGGGGGCACGCCCCCTGCCTCGTGGGCCCCCTGGCAGGCCTCCGGTGACCATCTTCTACTATATGAAGTCTTTTACCCTGAAAAAAATCAGAAGCAAGCTTTCGGGAAGAAACACCGTTGCCACGAGGCGGAAGCTTGGCGGAACCAATCTAGGGCTCCGGCGGAGCTGTTCTGCCGGGGAAACTTCCCTCCGGGAGGGGGAAATCATCACCATCGTCATCACCAACGATCCTCTCATCGGGAGGGGGTCAATCTTCATCAACATCTTCACCAGCACCATCTCCTCTCAAACCCTAGTTCATCTCTTGTATCCAATCTTTGTATCCAAACCTCAGACTGGTACCTGTGGGTTGCTAGTAGTGTTGATTACTCCTTGTAGTTGATGCTAGTTGGTTTATTTGGTGGAATATCATATGTTCAGATCCATTATGCATATTAATATCCCTATGATTATGAGCATGAATATGATTTGTGAGTAGTTACGTTTGTTCCTGAGGACATGGGAGAAGTCTTGCTATAAGTAGCCATGTGAATTTAGTATTCGTTCGATATTTTGATGAGATGTATGTTGTCTCTCCTCTAGTGGTGTCATGTGAACGTCGACTACATGACACTTCACCATTGTTTGGGCCTAGAGGAAGGCATTGGGAAGTAATAAGTAGATGATGGGTTGCTAGAGTGACAGAAGCTTAAACCCTAGTTTATGTGTTGCTTTGTAAGGGGCTGATTTGGATCCATATGTTTCATGCTCTGGTTAGGTTTACCTTAATATTTCTTTTGTAGTTGGGATGCTTGCAATAGGAGTTAATCATAAGTGGGATGCTTGTCCAAGTAAGGACAGCGCCCAAGCACCGGTCCACCCACATATCAAACTATCAAAGTACCGAACGCGAATCATAGGAGCGTGATGAAAACTAGCTTCACAATAATTCCCATGTGTCCTCGGGAGCGTTTTCCTTCATATAAGAGTTTGTCCAGGCTTGTCCTTTGCTACAAAAAGGATTGGGCCAGCTTGCTGCACTTTGTTTACTCTTGTTACTTGCTACCCGTTACAAATTATCTTGTCACAAAACTATCTGTTACCGATAATTTCAGTGCTTGCAGAGAATACCTTACTGAAAACCGCTTGTCATTTCCTTCTGGTCCTCGTTGGGTTCGACACTCTTACTTATCGAAAGGACTACGATAGATCCCCTATACTTGTGGGTCATCACACGGAAGATCAGTTCGTCCATGCATGTGACCAGACTCCAGCAGACACGCCTGGATTGGCTATCGTCTACATATCGTGCAGGCTGTGTTGTACAGGGCTGTAGTTCTGGTGAGAAATCTAAAAAAAGGTTTCTTGTCATCTCGCAAAATTAGGTGTCATATGCTTTGGATCACTGCGAGGGTTAAACAACGACAATTGAGTTCCTCCAAGGCGCTAGTCATGGGGGCCACATGCACGAAGACTACTCGGCTGCCATCTATGTCAAGCCGGCTATGTTAATTAGGGCATCTATCGATGGACCCTTTTCTATGAGTTTATCCTTAATTTGAGCTTTGATCCTCGTCTAGTTTGTCCGTCGGGATTCATGTTGTCTCCTTTCGGCAGTGAGGTTATGGTTTCTTGTCATGTGGCATTTTTCGTGTTATATGTTATAATCCGGTGCTTCAGATCAAAATGAGGACAACTACACCTCCGAGGCACGTGCATGAAGACTTCTCGACAGTCATTGACGAGGTCAAGCCGACTCCGGTAGACAAAAGAAAACTAGTAGTACTGCACTATATAGGCAGGAGCCTCCGAGCTTGCTTGCTAGTGTTGCTCTCTTCACACTGTCTAGTCCTCTCCAGATCCAAACACAACAGCGGTGGTCACACACTCTCTCTCTGCTCACCGCTGGTCGTAGATAGGACGATCAGCTGTTCGAAAGCCACCTAAATTTTTACTGTTAAGAGGTAAAACTAGTTCATGCACTCGAATCTAGTACTACTTGGTTCAAACAAGGAAGAAAGGGGGTGGGGTGGGGGTGGGGGAAGATTTGTTACCTGAATCTAGGACTTGGTCGAAAGAGGAAATAATGGGGGCGAAAAGTAGCAGAGACTGGCTATCCAACTGGTCTCTAGGTCTAATAGGGAAATAAAGGGAAATGCAATACAAACTCAATATAAACCCGATCTATTGGTTGAAAAAGGAAAGAAAGTGGGGACTGGGGGACAAGTCAACAGAGTAAGTCCAGCACTAGATTTGCTAGCCTCACACAGTATAAGGTGGCTATACCGAACAAAAATGGGACCAGCCCAGATATGTTGTTCTGATGTTTGTTGCCCTGAGCCACTCTTATGTAATGCCACTGGTAGAATGTAGCAGTCGCACTACTAAAAGTAAGGACACATTAAACCAATGTTGCTGGTAAAATGAAGCAATGGCACCATTAAAGTAATGTCGTATTTAACGGTTGTCATAGTTGATCCTAATGCCCACACTAATATCTAGCAATGCTGCTGCTTTAGAAATTGCTACTGTCCTTGTAGGATTTCCATTCAGATAAGGAACATGCTTCTTTTCATTTGATGTATGTTTCATCACTTGTTTGTCACCCTCCTTTCCACCTTTTTTGTGCAAACAGAGACATACATTTCACGCTTGATCTTAGTTAAACTTCACAAATGATATCCAAATTATAGTTGAACATTCCAGGAGCTTCACAACCAACCTGGATGTTGCTCAATTTTATTGCAACTAATGAAGAAGAAGCTCTGTGGGTTTCGTTTTCTGATGGAAATGGATCCGGGGCTGGAGCCCTTTTCTTAAAAAAATGAAGAAGAAGCTGCTAGCTCATGGGACATTGCTTCATTTTAGGTGAACTGCACCAAAAGGTCCCATGAATTGAATCATCCATGTTGGTGACTGGTGTCATCCCATCTACGATGGCATTGACTGCAGACATGGTTCCCATCACGAGGTATGTTCCGTTTTGGTCTGATCGTTTGCCAAAGATCCTGCATGTTGAGTCTGCTCTTGTGCTACTGTTTTGGCACTGCCATGATAAAGCAGTAATGTTATTATTTTGCACCTTAATATAGTGGCACTATTAATTTGAGGCAATGTTTTGGCACCGCTAGTGGCACTATTTTTTTTACATATCGAAAGAGGGGGTTTCCTCCGATTTCATTAAAGAAATCCAACCATAGAGAACCATTATCCGACAACATCTCAGTGTAAACGGGCAGTTATGCAACTACTACTAGAACGGACTGAGTACTAGCAGGAGACAAGTTCGCCTCATAAGCTAGGAAGGTAGGGGGACGCAGCACCACCTCGACCAAGTTTGGATTACAACCCAAATGCTACCAAAGAAACATCAGAGGGGAAGATAGTGACTGAAAGAGCCAGCTTCAGCATCCCAGTCTAAGCACCCCCGGCCTCCATCCTTGCGATGCACGGTACACCTCGTTTGCCACCTGCTCAACCCTAGTGCCACTGATAAAATGAAGTAATAATACAGTTAAAATAGAGTGAGTGTCCTCTCTATCATTTCATTTCCAATGTAGATAAAGAAAGTGCTTCTCTTTGTTAGTATATGTTTCATCAACTAGTCCCATTGTTAATGTTTAAGCATTTCTGCAAACTGGGGTGCTTAATTTTAGTTGATCTGCACAAACTTAGAGATTGGAATGTCTCAAGGCCCCTCCGTACTACCGATGTACATTGATGTTCATCACTGGCAGAAGGTGTATCGGGGAGACTTGGGTCGATTTCCAGTATGAGGCGTACCGTATGAGGCGTCGCAGGGCCCATCTCGCCCTCGCTGCATGGCATACTATGATACTATCGCAATATTTTCTTCTATTTATTAGTGTATGTTTCATCAGTGCCACTATAATGTAATCACGCCTTTTCATTATCTGTGCAAACAGGGTTATTCAGCTGCATTTTGGTGGAACTGCACAAATGTACGGATGGAACCGGCATATATGCAGAGTGCGAGGTGCCAAGTAAAAATTACCGACACCAACCCTGCTCCATCTAAGCATTGGCATCCACCACCATCAGTGGGATGTGTGGCGCTCACTGTGGACGGATCTTTCTCGGCAGCAAATCCTCTAACCAAATACTAGTAGCTTAGACTTCAAAAAAATACTAGTAGCTTATATTGGCAGTTTTCTAGGGAGTACTCTTTTCTGAAAGAAGCACCAATCTATTTTTCTTTATTTGTACACAGTGTCAGAACTTTGACCCAAAGGTCCAGAGCTATTTTAGGGTGATTGGCGTAGTACTCAAAGACTGATTGTAAGCATGATTTTTATTAGCTATCACACTGATTGTAAGCATGAGCAGTTGGAAGATTAGGTTAGTGCAAAGCTTACCTTAAACCCTACCGAGGCCGTTGAAACGAGGCGAGCGTCGAGGGAACCGTGGAGAACGGCGGGGAAGCGACGTCGCGCCATCTAGCCTCCTCTTGCGGTGGGAGAACGGATACTCCTATGGCTCCGGCTGGCTGTGCACCCTCACGAACGGCACACCCTACTTGATCGATTCGTTATCCTTTGGGTGCTCGACCTTCGACCTGTATGCCCACCACCTCTGACTGACTTTCGCCTCGGGCGAATCTGTCTGCTCCATCGCCCAGAGGAGATACTCGATGAACTCGAAGGACTGCGGCGTGACTGCCGCCGAGGAGTACATCGCCGCCCTCGTCGCTGTCGTCTCGCTCTTCCGCATATATTGCCACATGGCCCTCACCGTCCTCGAAATCTCCCACTCATTGTCAAACCAAGTAAGGATCTCCTTCAACCTGGCTAACTTTGCCTGGTCACCGTCGGTGATCTGCCTGATTCGCTGTTGCATCCTCTCCATAGATGTCCTTCTGAGTGGTCCGGTGCTAGCTTTGGAAGATGGGAGGAGAGACAGTGGTCTTGCAATAGAGAAGAGGGAGAGGCGAGACGGTGGTTTTGGAATGGAGATGATGGAGAGGAGAGGGGGTGGTTTTGAAATGGAGAAGAGGGAGAGGCGAGACAGTGGTTTTGGAATGGAGATGATGGAGAGAAGAGGTTTCCCTGCCTTTCGGTCGCTAACAGGTGGGCCCCACGCTTGGTGGGACCCATGTGTCAGTGTCTCAATGGCAGGATGGGCTACGTTAGGGGATCCTCGTCCGAGGAGAGAGGAGGTTGTTTTGCAATGGAGAAGAGGGAGATGCGAGACAGTGGTTTTGGAATGGAGATGATGGAGAGGAGAGGGGGTGGTTTTGCAATGGAGAAGAGGGAGAGGAGCGTGCGGCAGCGATTTAGGATTGGACGAGAGGGCCGACGCGCTGTGACTGGATCAAAATCAAAATCAATTTACCCTTCAATTAAGAAAGCGACCTCACATTAACTAGTCTCCCTTTTATTCTGTGTCATAATTGACCATGATTTTCACAAATAAAATATATGTTATACGTTGCAAAAATAATATAATTTGAAATAACATTCAGATACGAACCAAACGATACAATTTTTGGTGACATGCATTCACATTTTGCTTGTCAAATACAGTACGTGGTCAAACATTGACCCAAAATACGCAAAACAAAAAATACTTCCAAGACCAGCGCCGCTCCTCTCCTCTTAAACCACTGCCACTCCTCTCCTGTTCCAATCTAAATCCAGCGCTGCTCCTCTCCTCTTCCATTTCAAAACCACCGCCCCTCCTCTCCTGTTCCAATCCAAAACCAGCGTCGCTCCTCTCCTGTTCTAATCCAAAACCAGTGCTGCTCCTCTCCTCTTCCATTCAAAAACCACCGCCAGCGAGTGAAGGTGTTGTGGAGAAGTAGATCGATGGAGGAGTACAACCGATACGTGAGGATCGCAGACGGCGACCCTGTGAAGCTAGCTAGGATGTTGGAGATACAGTCTTGGTTTGACAACAAGGACCAACTAGCAGTGACGGCGACATCCATGGCCAGACATCTGCAACAGAGCGAAAAGGCAGCGATACTCCCGAAGGGAGTCACGCGGGAGTACATAGAGCTGCTCCTCTGGGCCATGGAGCAAATAGATTCACCGAATCCGATCGTGAGGGAGCGGTGGTGGGAGTATCGATCCCAGATGGAGCATCCACCAGAGATTGAAGGATCGAGCATCTACAGGGTGCCGTTTGTGAGGGTGTCATGCCAGAGCGAGCCGGTGGAGTCTTCGTCGACTGAACCCAGCTGCAAGAGGAGAAAAGTAGTTGGCCCGACGACGCTTCCCCGCCATCCTCTCCCTTGTCGTTCACATCATCTCACGGGGTGGCTGTCTGCCGCCGAGGAATAGGAGGGGACTGCCCCCTAGACCAATAGTCGGGCAGGTTGTGAATTGTCAGGAGGAGCTTAGGGTTGTCAGTATTTGCAGGTTGTGAATTCTGTTTTGTGTTGTGTATTTTGAGAGTACTTTCAGATATGAATGTCTTTTGAATTTCATATTTGCAGTATTGAGCATATGAAGTATTTTATGAATTATAGAGATATATTTTTAGCACTTAAAAAATGTAGTTTCATAGGAGTATAAAAGTGAGCCAATGTGATTCTGAGAGAAGAAACTGCAAGTTTCAGTTTCAGATAAGAAACTGCAAGTTCAGTTTCAGATAGGAAACTGCAACTTTCAGAGGCAGAGCATTTATATTAACACGGCCTTTTCAAACAGGGTTAACATGATGTTGGAAGTTTTATTCATGGTCGAAAATGGAACTACCAGACAGTTAACATCATGCTGATCATCATTCATGCATAGCACATCTTCATATGATGCACATTCAAAAAGATATGTTATTTTCAAAGTGCCCACACAATGTCGAGTGTGCAAAAAACAAAGAAAACGAGGGACGAAGTTTTGGCAAGTGTTGGACGTGGTGTGCGCAGATGACAATGGGGACCCACATGTGAATAATGGCAGAGGCAAAAAATTTGGAGATATTTTCCCTGCATCAGGTGGAATCGAACCCGGGTGGAACAGCTGTCGGGTAATGTCACTTGGCCGCTGGGCTAGTTCAGTACTTCCGTTACAAATAAGGCACTGCCTCAGGTTGTCCGATCACCTCCTGCGCCTTTGTGCGCTCGGCGCGGCGCCGCTGTCTGCCGTTGTGAACATGCTGAAAAACGAGATTAATCTGGAGAGGACTGTACGTGGAGAGGCGGACAGTCGGGATCCATCGGGTCTATGGCCGTACGCAAGCAATTGCCTCATCGAAAAAATACTTCCTCCTAATGCTATACTGACGTTGGGGCCCACGGGTTTGTCAAGATAGTTACATTTTTTTAGGTGCTTCAACGTAAGAGATAAATTCACAACGAAGCTGTGGAGCTGGCTGATAGTATCATTTATTATCACTGGGGCAGCAAGTATCCGCTGGGTTTTGGGCTGCCCCGTCTAGGCTTTCTTTTTTAACATGCGCAACCCACGAGATGTCAGTTTGTATTTTTTTTTAGGGCCATCATGTATCGACCGGCCTATGGACCTCCCATCCGAGGTTTTATTTTTCCTGAAATATCGGCAGCCCAATTTATGTATTTTTTTTAAGAAAACGCAGAAGTCTGTTCTATTTTTCTATATAAGAATAGGAACGCCTAGTCCAACTTTTGTTTCCCTTCTAACTATATTATATATATTTAAATTATTTTATATGTTATTATATATTATTGTTATTGTCATCATTTATTTAACAGATACTTACATATGTAAGAAAACAATATCCCACATCTTATTAACTTATAAAAATAATTTGTTAGCAATAAAATACTGGATTTTTTGGCAACGAAAATCCTGGTGATTGTGTACAAAAGCTTGGTAAGATTTAAGGACCAATGTAATAATAAATCACTTATTATTTAAATATACTTATAACAAAATGCTCAGCCCCTGTTTATTTTTTGATAACATTGCTGCGCCCAACCCAACATTATAATTAGAATCAGCCCAGCAAAATCGTGTATTTCGAGAAAGTGCAAATGGCCTGTAATTTTTAGGAGAAAATAAATGGGCCGCATGGACGCTACATTATTTGTTCACCCAGCCCAGCAAATGGACTGTAATTCTTTAAAAAAGAGATCAAATTGACTGTAAATTCTGAAAAAATGGGTTGAATACGTGCCACATTTTTGGAGGCTGAAATGTGGGCCAATAGGTCGAAGCCAACGCAAGTCAGTGTCAACTTAGTCAACAAATGATTCTGGCATCCTTAGCCGTTGGATTTACATCCAACCACTGGCATCCATCTTCAATCTCTCGTCTTCTTCCTCCAGTGCTGCCGGGACCACCTGCTCCAGCCTCCTGCTGCTAGCAGCTCTGCCTAGCACGCTTCGCTGTGAAGCGCTACCCCACCGTTGGCCAGGCCATCCCTCCACCCCTCCACACCACCTATTCTTCTCCACTGACTGCCGAACCACACCGCACCAGAACCAGTTAACCCTCGTACACCTCTCCGTCTGCGACTCTACTCCCGCGTCTTCCCATCTCCGGGTCGTTGCTGTCCGGGGCCTCGCCGTCGTCCACCACCTTGGATGCGCTCGGCGCGGAGTAGTCAACATGGTCAACGAACAACATCCATCGGAAGTAGACTGTGCATGGAGAGGCTGACAGCTGGGTCCACGGCCGCATGCAAGGAAATGCCTCCTTATTACGCGCAAAATAATGATTCCCACCGGAAGGGCTTCCGTATTTCGTGAAAAAAACGTTCCCCCCGCTGACAGGTCGGACCCACCAGCTATATCTTCGCACGCAAGGAAGTGCCTCGTTATTACACACACAAAAATGAATACCCCCTGCTAGCTGGGACCCACCATAGTGGGAGGCTGACTTGTGTGCCTACTAAGTTGACGGGGACGGAGGGCTTTGTCAACTTAGTCAATATGAACGATTCTAGCTCCAGTGACCGTACGATGTCCATCCAACGGTCGTAGTGCTTCTTCAACCTCTGGTCTTGTTGCTCCAGCCGCCCAAGCCAGTGCCGGTCGTGTCGCGTGCTCCTGCTTCCCGTGGCCGGCTGCGATGCCGCGGAGGCCTCACCGCCCCCTACTACTCCCACCGCTGGCCAGGCCCTGCGGCGACGGCAGCCTCACACCGCAGCCAAACCAGTGAATCCTCGTACTCCTCTCCGCGTGGGCATCCACTGCCGCGTCTTCCCCGGCTCCACGTCGTCCCTTCCTAGGCCTGACCGTCGTCCACCGCCCTGGTGCTCTCGGCGCGGCGTGGTCAACGTGGTCAAGGAACGACTTCCATCGGAAGAGTACTGTACGTGGAGAGGCTGACAGCTGGGTCCACAGCCGCAGCAAGGAAGTGCCTCCTTTTTACGTGGAAAATAATGATTCCTCCACCTAACAGCAGGGACCCACCGGACGGGCCATCGTATTTCGCAAAAAAAAAACGTTTCCCCACTGACTACTGGGACCCACCAGCTACATCTTCACACGCAAGGAAGTGCGTCCATATTACGGGGAAAAATTTGATTCGCCCCCCTGACTGCTGGGACCCACCAGCTACACCTTCGCACACAAGGAAGTGCCTGACAGTCGGGACCCACCCGGTCGAAGCGTACGTAGCGTTGTCATTCTAGTCGCGAACGTGTACGTACATACTGGTCGATCGGTCTGTTTGCAGGCTGCAGGGATGAACCGTGGCCGTGTAAGGAAGGGCACGTGTGGTAGAAGAGGCGCACACGTAGCATGTACACGTACGTACAGCGGCCAGAGTGCAAGAAAGTAAATACGGCCACGTACGTACATACGGGCGGGGTCTCGAACACGTACTCGCGCATACGTACGGCCAGGGCTCGTGTACATGGCTGTGGCTGGGTCGGAACGGAGAAACTGCGTCGTCGTCGTGTTCATGGGAAGGCAATGGAATGTGTCGTGTTCATCGGGAGGCAACGGAACGCAAGCTGTTCATCGGGAGCCAACCGGCTTGGACGGAACAGTCGATGGTAACGAGGCCTGGCGTACCGCAGAACGGAGGAAACGACCTTGTGTTCGACCGGCCATGGTGGGAACGGGATCCTGTTCATCGGGAGGGGTCTGGCGTACCGCAAAACGGAGGAAACGGACCTCCTACGGTCGAAATGGGGTCATGTTGATCGGGAGGGGTGTGGCGTACCGCAAAACGGAGAAAACAGACTTGTGTTGGAGCGCTATGGTCGAAACGGGGGTCCTGTTCATCGGGAGGGGTGTGGCGTACCGCAAAACGGGACTCCACGGGATACTGTTCATATCCACCGTCGACCTACCCCAGCCTCCACGGGCTACTGTTCATCCACCGTCGACCTCCTCCAGCCTCCACCTGCCACTGTTCATTCACGGGCTCCTTTTCATCCAGCCTCCACCACGTGCTCCTCCACCGGCTACTGTTCAACCAGCCCTCTCCACGGGGTCCTGTTCAACCACACCTCCACGGGCTACTGTTCATCCAGCCCTCCACCGGCTACTGTTCAACCAGCCCTCCACCGGCTACTGTTCAACCAGCCCTCCACTGGCTACTGTTCAACTAGCCATCCACGGGGTCCTGTTCATCCAGCCCTCCACGGGGTCCTATTCATCCACCGACTCGATCGATCGGGGTACTGTTCATCCAGCGGGAACGACCTCTACTACCACGAGGTCCTGTTCATCCAACCCCCATCGGGAACTGTTCATCCAAACCCCCCAACAACGCTCACTGTTCATCCAGAGGCAGCATCGATCGGCTTCAGTTAGCAGCTGTCGGGTGGTTGGTGCGACATATGCCAAGGGATGGCTTATCATTGTGGGAGCCAATAAGACGTCGCCGGTGCCTGGAAACGGGATGAGGCGGAGACATGCACGCCGGCGGATCTTACCCAGGTTCGGGGCTCTCCGAGGAGATAACACCCCTAGTCCTGCTCTGTGGGGTCTTCGCATGATCACTAGATCGAGAATGGGTAGCTACAATCGCTCCTAGAGCTGTTGGGATCAAGGGAAAAGAAGAACAAGGCTAGCTCTTGCTTCTCTCTATCTATGGTGTGTGTGCTATCCTTAGAAGGCAACTCTATGCTCAGAGGCCAACCCTTTGCATGGGTGCTCCGAGGGGTTTATATAGGCCTACCCCCCGGGGGTACAATGGTAATCCGGCTAGGCTCTGGTCCCAGCCGTCAGTGTCTAAGCTCGCCGGCTTCTCCGCCGGCTACTGGGTCCCGCCGGCTGCCGGCTACTTGGTCGACAGGCCGGCCCCACCGCCTAGGGTCTTGTCGGCGGCTGCTTACTGTAGCCGCGCCTCTGATGACGAGGGCTTTGTCGAGGTAAGCGTGGCTACAGTGGGCCGCCTCGGGGGCTCTCACTGTAGCCTTACCTCGTCTTATCTCCTTAATGGGGCTCCTGCTTCGAGGAAGGGAGTAGCCAGCTTCTGGAGGCCAGCTACGCTCTTGGCCGACTGGGAAAGGCCGGGCCGCCTTCACGCCTCTCTCTGGCTGAAGGGGCCCGCCGCCCGCGGGCCGTACGGGAGTCGGTCGTGGGTGACGTCGAGGCCAGCATGGCTACAGTGCCGAGCCGCACGGGAGACGGCCGTCCCGTACGGCCTCCTGTAGCCATGCCCGCCTCGGGCTTTGGGGGTAGTGGGCCGCACTGTGGCCACACCCCGTCGTGTCGCCGTTATGTTGGAACTGCTTTGGTGGTTATGGTCTTGGCCGGCTCCTAGGAGTCGGCGTCCTTCTTGGCCGGCTTCTTGGAGTCGGCCACCCCGTAGTCGTCCTGGGGAGGAGTTGCTGAGGCTGGGTCGCCTTCCGGGAGTAGGCTTCAGAGGTAGCCGGCCAGGGAAGGCGGCCCAATGCTCGGAGTGCTTGGAGGCCCGAAGGCCTGATAATTTTTTCAGAAGAACCAGGGGCAGTCGGTTAGGCTACCCGTGGCCATTTACTCTGATAGTAGTCCCCGAAGCTGATTGGGCTTTGAGGTGGAGTGGGGGTTGAGAAGCTCGATCAGCTTCCTATTGTGACAAGCCAGCAGCTGGGAGCCGGCCTTGGTTAGGCACGCTGCCTGAGTCGAAATCTTCTGGAGTCGGAGGGCGGGAGCCCGCTGGCACGTGCACCGGGTCGCGGGCCGGCCACGGGCCGTCGGCGAACCACGTGGCCGGAAAGCCTGCCAGCCCACGCGCGTGACGGGACGTCGACGCAGGGAGGGGGCCCGCCACGTCCGCGCCCCGGCCTAGGCGCGGATCCTTTGTATCCCGAAACCGCCCGCACGTTCCGTGCGGCAGTTTCGGCTCGCATTTATGCGCAATAATCGCGAGACGTGGGGGGAGTGGGCGTAGTTAATCCCACGTCCCCCCCCCACGTCCGGCCTCTTCGGCCTCGTGAAGCTATAAGTAGGGGGAGGTGGAGGGCGGCAGGCCTTCGCACGCTCCTCCTACTTCCACCGTCTTCTTCCTCTTGCCAGTTCTTGCGACAGCGCCTCGCCGCCGCGCTCTTCCACCGCACGCTCCTCCGCCGCCGTGCTAGCTTTCGCCATGCCTCCCACCGTAGAGCAGCTTGGCGGGGATTGGGACGGCTCCAACGTCCATGACGACCACGTCGACTTCCTCCGCGACACGCGGCGGCTGCCCAACGCGGACAAAGTGGAGGTCCGCCTCGCGCCGGCGAAGGAAATCTCGCCGAGGCCGCAGGAGGGCGAGCGGGTGGTCTTCCGCTCGCACTTCTTGCGCGGCTTCGGCCTGCCAGTGAGCGCCTTCTTCCGCTCCTGGCTCGAATTCTATCAGCTCCAGCCGCACCATCTCACCCCCAACGCGGTGGTGCTGATGTCCGCCTTCGTCACCCTGTGCAAGGGCTATCTCGGCGTCCTCCCCACCCTTGAGCTCTGGGGGGAGTTCTTCCAGTCGAAGCTGGGCACGCGCATTAAGGGCGTGCCGACTCATACTGGCGCCTTCATCGCGTCGCGGAGATCGGGCGCCGACAACCCCTTCCCCGTCATCACGCTGATCCAATCGGTGAAGAAGTGGCAGAAGTCGTACTTCTATGTGCGGAACATCGCTCCACGGGGCGACTACATCAATCTGCCGGCTTACGTAGCTGGCCCACCGGCGGGCAGGCTGCCCCAGTGGTCCTTCCGGGCGGTGACGCTGTCGCCGGCGGGAAACGCCGCCATCGCCCGATTGCGGGTGATGGTCCAGTCGGAGGGCCTAACGGGGCCCGATCTTCTGGCTACGTTCGTCACGCGCCGGGTTCTTCCGCTCCAGAGCCGGCCTCATCTGATCTGTCAGATGAGCGGCTAGCTCGATCCGAGCC
This sequence comes from Triticum aestivum, assembly GCF_018294505.1. Classification (NCBI taxonomy): domain Eukaryota; kingdom Viridiplantae; phylum Streptophyta; class Magnoliopsida; order Poales; family Poaceae; genus Triticum; species Triticum aestivum. The sequence continues at coordinate 55,526,325 of NC_057802.1, read as the reverse complement.
GAATGTGCACCAAGGAGATGCCGCGCCATGAAGTCGCCTACATGGTGAACTACCTTGCAAACTGCAAACTCACTGAAGAGTGGCAGTTCGGCAAGGAGCCATATAGCCGAGCCAATCCTCCGCCTACGGTATGCTCCCCTTGTCTCTTTTTCTCTCTCTTTGATTTGTTGCCGAGCACCTCTTGGCTGACTCTGACTTAGTCGGCTTGTTCTTCGACAGAGCTCTCTGCTTCGGCCGGCCGGCGGGTCGGACGCGGAGCGCCGATTCGCCCCTGACCGGACCGAACACGACCTGGAGGACCCCGACCTGGGGGCGGTCCATATGGACGACGACGTCAAGCCGGGCGGTGGCCAAGCCGGCGGCGAAGCAGGCGGCTCCGGGTTCACTGCTACCTTTGACGACTGGCCAGACGATGATGAAGCCGAAGCTGTCCCGCGCCGCCAGCCGGCATCTGGACGCGGCGCGGGCTCCTCCGCCGCGCGGCCTGCTCGGGGTGGAGGTCAGAAGCGTCGCGCCGCCCAGGGCTTGTTCGGCAGTCGAACGAAGAAACCCAGAGGCGGAGCGGCGGCCACGAGGCAGGAGGAGGCGGCCGCGAAGGCGGCTCGTTTCCGCAAGGTGGTGAAGCAACCGCAGACCGTATCGGCGTAAGTCCGAATCTTTCTTTGTGTACTCTCTTTCTTTCTTTTCTTTCTTTGGTGGTTCTTGAACTCTCGTCTTTTTCTTCAACGATCAGAGCTCCGTTCTCACTTGAGCGGGCGGCTGCCGGCTCCGTCGTCGAGTCGCCAAGGGGCTCTGGGAGCACCACCCGCCGCGTGGACCCCCGCGCCGACCTCCAGGAGGCGACAGAAAGGAACGCGCGGGAGGCGCGGGAGGAGCAGGAGGCACAGGAGGCGGAGGCACGGAAGGCAGCCGCCGCCCAGGCGGCTCGGGAGGAGGAGGCGGCGAAGGCACTCGCCGAGGCCGCAGCCAGGGCCCAGGCAGAGGCTGAGGCCGCGGCGGCGGCAGGGGAGGTTTTGATGGTCACCCCCCTGCGCGCCATGGCGCCTGGGGACATGGAGCCCTCACCGGGGGGAGCCAGCGGTGACCAGCCAGGGCTGGGGGGAAGCGGCGACGACGTCATCATCTTGGAGAAGGCGCCGGAGCCGACCCCGCCAACTGGGGCACCCCAAGGCGGCCGGCCTGATCCGCCGCCCGCACAGTCGGCGGAGGGCGAGCCGGCCGCGAGGGCTGAGGTGGCGGTCCGGATTCCGCCAAGCTGGCGTGCGGGGAAGGCCGTGTCGGAGCCGCAGAAGGCCGCGTCGGAGCCGCAGCCGGCCGTGGGCTCCAGCTCGTCGGCCCAAGATGCGGAGGCGGCCAGCGCTACCTTGGGGTGGACACCAGGCGGAGGGATGGCCGTGGTGAACGTGGCCGCACAAGACGTCCGGACCCGGCTCCAAAGCCAAGCCGCGGCGCTGAGGCAGTTCACCGACGAGTTCCTCGCAACGCGGGCGGCCATCCGGGTTAGTATTCCCATCTTGCTTCTTCTTGATCTTGATTTCTCTTCTTGATCTTGATTTCTTCCGTGGGGGCGCGTCAGCGCACCCACTGGGTGTAGTCCCCGAGTTCCGAGTCGGCTGCTGAGCAGGCGGCTTGGAACTTCTTGGAGGATTTGCTTTTGCTGTTTTTGTTCTTACTTTGGTCTTCTGTCCATCTTGCAGGACTACCACAACCTTCGAGCGGCCGCCTTCAACTCCCAGGCTCGGGAGCTGACTCAGAAGACCGCCGACCTTACTGAGAGCCGAGGTACGTGACTTGATCTTTATCTCATGTGGGGGCGCGTCAGCGCACCCACTGGCTGTAGTCCCCGAGATTCGGGCCGACTGCTGAGCAGTCGGGTCGGATCTTCCTTGACGACTTCTTACTTTTCTTCTTTTTCTGCCGTTTCTGCAGCGGCCAACGCCAGTCTGAGGGCACAGCTGGGGGAGTCCCAGACTGCTCTTCGTGCCAAGGACGCCGAGCTCGCCGCCTTGGTGCAGGAGCGCGACCGCCTGGTCAAGAAGCTGGCCGACCAGGAGGAAAGCCACAAGGCGGCACTGAAGGCGGCGCAGGACCGCGAAGCCACTCTCCAGGCCGAGTTCGAGACGGAGGCGGCCGGCTGGGCAGAGGCCAGGCAGACTCTGGTCTCCAGCTATGGCCAGATCGAAGATCTGGTTGACGGTAAGCCATCTACCTCTTCGTCCTTTCTTGCCATCTGCCACTTTGGCTTGTTTTCTGATTTTGGTGTTCCTTTCTTCCTTTCTTCTTCTTCGCGCAGAGTATTTCCCTGGCTATTCGACTGCTGCCAACCAGACCATCGAGGCCCGCCACCAGGCGCGACGGCAGGCTGGCTTTGAGATCTCGCCAACCGTCGGCCGCTCGCTGGAGGAACAGCTCCTGGCGATCCAGGCTCGCATCCAGCCGGCTCACCGGCTGCTCCGCCGGCTTCAGCGTGCCGGGTCACAGGTCTTGGCCGCCCTCTGGCCCGGCCATGTGGTCCCTCGCACCCCCAGTCGGACTGCCGACTGGCTGGAGGTGGCAGTCGGCCGCTTCGAGGCTTGGAAGGCCTCGGCGGCTCGCTCCGGTGCCAGGCGGGCGCTGGAGTTCATCAAGGCCTGGTATCCCGGCCTGAGCCTGGACCAGCTGGCTACCTAGCGGCAGCAAGCTGACACGGAGCTGGAGCCGGCGCGGCCGGCCATCATTCGGCGGGCTTCGGCGATCGCCAACTACACCGACACTAGCGTCTTCGCCCCCGAGGTGGACGACAATGGAGTCGCCCAGCCGGAGGAGTGGGTCGGGCTGGACCCGGAGCATGGCGAAGACTCGGCGGAGGAGATCGACTCCAGCGACGAGGGTGAAGAAGTGGAGGAGGAGGGTGAGGACGCCGAGCCGGCTGGTGGAGCAGCCGGCCAGCCTCAGCCTGACCGCACCTCCAGCACCACGTCACGCGCGAGTGCGTCGCCTGCCGTAGGTGGTGGTCAAGCCGAGACCCGCTAGGCGGCCACTCCTTCAGCCGGCGAGGCCGCCTTCACCGACCAGCTCGGCCTTCATGTCGCGCCCTAGTCTGCCGTCTTTTGCTTTTCCTGTCTTGTTACTCTTTAGAACAATGTTTGGTTAAATTCGCACAATTCCACCCACTGGGTGTATTCGAACTTATGTCTGTTGTTGGCCTGTTGGCGGCTTTTATGTATATAAGTTATGCATTCGGCCTTTCCTTGTACTTTTTGCTTTTTGTCCTTCTGCTTTTTCCTTTGCCGCCCTCCCTTGGTTGCCGCCTCCCCAGTCAAATAGTTGCTCTGCAATCTGTAGCCGGGGGAGTGCCTGGCTGATTGGGGAGGGGGAAGTACTTTAGCTCTGCTGGACTAAAGCTAAGTTTTTTAGGAAGCCGGCCAGCCGGTTGCTCTGGTAGCCGGCAGGCATGTTTGGAGGCCGTCTCTTTGCTATATAGGTTCGTTGTTCCTTAGCCGTTTTTCGTGTGGGCGTCCTTTCTGTCTTTCCTCTTGCTAGTCGGACAGTCAGTTCTTTGAGCTGCGACTTTCAACAAGAGAGGACTCGGGAGCCGGCGCACTACTTTTCTGACTTTAGGAAAAACTTTCGATATAGCTCAAGGCGGCCAGTCCCCGGGCCGACTAGTCGAACCCGGTGCCGGACAAAAATTCAAAATGTAATAATACATTCATGGATATGACACTCGTCATTCATAGATAAATAAAAGGCAGTCCCCGAGTACTGTTCGGGGGGCCTGTTGGTTTGTACTTAATACAAAAGGGGAGCGTGATACATACTGCTTTTCAGCTGTAAAATCGTCTTAGGAGGTTTGCGTTCCATGGTCGCTCCGACTCCTTGCCAGAGTCGTCTCTCTTGCGTGCTCTTGGTTTTTGCGCGTCGATCAAGTAGTAGGAGTCGTTGCCGAGTGCCTTGCTGACGACGAAGGGGCCTTCCCAAGGGGCCGAGAGCTTGTGCTGGCTGGCTGTTCGCTGGATCAGCCGGAGCACAAGGTCGCCCTCTTGGAAGGATCTTGGCTTGACCTTGCGGTTGTAGTAGCGGCGCAGCCCTTGCTGGTAGATGGCGGACCGGCTGAGGGCTAACAGCCGGCCTTCTTCCAATAGGTCGACGCCGTCTTCTCTTGCTTCTTTGGCTTCCTCCTCCGTGTACATGGTGATCCGAGGCGAGTCGAACTCGATGTCTGTTGGGATGACAGCCTCGGCACCTTACACGAGGAAGAATGGAGTGAAGCCGGTTGACTTGTTGGGTGTAGTGCGCAGACTCGAGAGGACAGCCGGCAGCTCTGCGACCCAGCAGCCGGCCGATCGCTCCAGTGGTACAACCAGTCGGGGCTTGATGCCGGAGAGGATGAGTCCATTTGCTCGCTCGACCTGGCCGTTTGACTGTGGGTGGGAAACAGACGCTAAGTCTAGTCAGATGCCCTGCATCGCGCAGAAACGTGCTAGTGCTCCTTTGGCGAAGTTCGTGCCGTTGTCGGTGATGATGCTGTGCGGCACGCCGTACCGAGTAGTGATGTCGGTGATGAATGTCACGGCAGTCGGCCCGTTCAGCTTCTTAATCGGTTTAGCTTCGATCCACTTTGTGAACTTGTCCACGGCGACCAGTAGATGTGTCAGGCCGCCGCGGGCTGTCTTGCAAGGGCCCACCATGTCCAGTCCCCAGACGGCAAAAGGCCAAGTAAGGGGAATGGTCTTGAGGGCAGAAGCCGGCAGGTGCTGCTTGGAACTAAAAACTTGACATCCTCTGCAGCTCTTGACTATTTCTTTAGCATCCTCCAAGGCAGTCGGCCAGGAGAAACCATGGCGGAAAGCCTTGGCCACAAGGGATCTTGAGGCTGCGTGGTGGCCGCATTCGCCTTGGTGGATGTCTTTGAGGATTGCCACTCCGTTTTCTGGCTCGACACAACGCTGGAAGACTCCAGTGACGCTGCGCTTCACAAGCTCTCTGTTGATTATTGTGTATGCCGCGGCTCGTCGTTGCACTAGTCTTGCTGAGATCTCGTCAGCCGGCAGCTCTCTGCTGACTAGGAACTTGAGGATGGGCTGGGCCCATGAGGGAGCTGTGACTTCTTCTTCTGTTAATGTGGCCACCATGACTCGGGTGGGTAGGTTGGGTGTTGCATTGGAGTCGGCCACCGCTTCTTGTGCCGCTGCAGTCCCCGGGCCGGGTTCTGAAGTCCCCAGGCCGGGTGCGACTACGGTAGTCCCCGGGCCGGTTGTCAAAGTCCCCGTGCCGCCTGCGGGATTTCTCCAGTCGGATCCGACTGTATCTGGCGCAGGCGGTACGAAAATGGAATCCGACTCTGGAGACGGCTTGATGGACGGCTTGAGGAGGCGCTGGAGGGAGACGCCAGTCGGTATGGCTTGTCGGGTGGAGCCGATCCGTGCTAGGGCATCTGCTTGGTCGTTGTCGACCCTTGGCACGTGAAGGAACTCGCACCCTTCGAAGTATCCGCTTATCTGCTGGACGAGGAAACGATAGGTCGCCATGTTCGCGTCCTTGGCGTCCCAGTCGCCAGATGATTGCTGGACCACCAAGTCTGAGTCGCCGGAGCACAGGATCCGGCGTATACCAAGCTCTTTGGCTAGCCGGAGCCCGTGTACGAGCGCCTCGTACTCGGCGACGTTGTTGGAGGCGGCGAAGTGGATCTGCAGCGTGTACTTGAGCTTGTCGCCTTTGGGAGAGGTGAGGACGATGCCGGCTCCCAAGCCGGTGCGCATCTTGGACCCGTCAAAGTGCATCCGCCAATGGGTAGAGTCGGGAGCCGGCGGTAAGTACTGGGTCTCGGCCCAGTCGACGAGGAAGTCGGCCAATGCTTGCGACTTGATGGCGGTGCGGGGTTGATAGAAGATCGTGTAGGGCGCCAAGGCAATGGCCCATTTGGCCACCCGGCCGGATGCATCCCGGCTGCCTATGATCTCGGCGAGCGGGGCAGTGCACACGACCGCGATGGGGTGCTCTTGGAAGTAGGGCTTCAATTTCTTGGCAGCGAAGTACACCCCATAGCACATCTTTTGGTAGTGCGGGTAGTTTTGCTTTGAGCTGGACAGTACTTCGCTGAGATAGTACACCGGCCTCCGGACTAGCTGGGCTCGGCCTTCCTCCGGGCGCTCGACCACAACAACAGTGCTGACGACTCGGCTAGTCGCGGCGATGTAGAGGAGCATGGGCTCCTTCTCAGTCGGCGCTGCCAGGACAGGCGGAGTGGTCAACATTTTCTTCAACTCATGGAAGGCTTGGTCGGCTTGATCATTCCACTCAAAGTGAGTGGACTTCTTCTTGAGTCGGTACAGGGGGAGAGCCTTTTCTCCTAGTCGGCAAATAAAACGATTCAGGGAGGCTAAGCAGCCAGTGAACTTCTGCACATCTCGCAGCTTGGTGGGAATCTCCATCCTCTCGATGGCCTTGATCTTGACGGGGTTGCACTCAATGCCGCGTTCGGAGAGCAGGAAGCCTAGCAGCTGGCCGGCTGGCACTCCGAACACGCACTTCTCGGGGTTGAGCTTGATTTGGAATCGGCGCAAGTTGGCAAATGTTTCTCTCAGGTCTTCCAGCAAGGTACCGCGCTTCTCTGTCTTCACCACAATGTCGTCTACATAGACGTGGGCATTTCTGCCGAGTTGTTTCAAGAGACATTTCTGCATGCAACGCTGAAAAGTGGCACCGGCATTTCTCAAGCCGAATGTCATTGTCAGGTAGCAGAAAGCTCCAAAGGGTGTGATGAAGGCAGTCTTCAGGTGGTCAGCTGGGTCCAACTTGATCTGATGATACCCTGAGTATGCATCCAAAAAACTTAACAGCTCGCATCCGGCTGTGGAGTCTATCACTTGGTCAATCCGTGGCAGGGCAAACGGATCCTTTGGGTAGGCCTTGTTCAGACTAGTGTAGTCTATACACATACGCCACCTGTTATTCTTCTTCAGAACCAGAATTGGGTTGGCAAGCCACTCTGGAAAGAACACTTCCATGATAAGCCGGCTGCAAGGAGCCGGGCTATCTCTTCTCCCACAATTCTTCGCTTCTCTTCTAATAGTCGGCGGAGGGGCTGCTTGACCGGCTTCGCATCATCTCGGACATGTAATTTGTGCTCGGCGAAATCCTTCGGGACACCCGGCATGTCCTTTGGGGACCATGCAAAGATGTCTCGATTCTCACGGAGGAAGTCGACGAGCTCGCCTTCCTATTTACTGTCCAAGCTCGCCCCAATGACAGCGAACCTCTCCGGGTGCTCCGGGTCCAGAGGTATCTTCTTCGTCTATTTTGCAGGCTGGAAGGAGCCCTGCGCATCACAATCCTTGGGGTTGGGGGACAAGGCCGGCTGCTTGCCGGCCATGGCCACAACCCGTTCCAACATCTTCTTCTCTTCTGCCACCACGAGGGACTCGGCCAGCCGGCTACTGGCCATGGCGCACTCGATGGACTTCTTGTAGTCGCCGGCTACCGTGATGATCCCCTTCGAGCTCAGCATCTTCATTTTCAGGTAGGCGTAGTGGGGCACAGCCATGAACTTGGCCAAAGCAGGTCGGACAAGCAATGCATGATAGGGGCTCTCCAAATCCACTACCTCGAACTATATTGCTTCCCGGCGAAAATGATCTTTGTCTCCGAAGAGAACATCCATTTTGATCTTGCCGATTGGAGAGCAAGACAGGCCGGGTACGATACCATGGAAGACGGTGCGGCTCGGCATGAGCTGCTTCGCTTTGATGTTCAGCTTCTCCATGGTATCGCGGTACAGTATGTTGATACTGCTTCCGCCGTCTATCAGGACGCGGGAAAATCTGGCAGCTCGCCTCTCCGTCGCGAGGGTGACATCCAAGACCATTGCATAGGAGCCAGGCGAAGGCGTCACCTCTGGGTGGTCGGCCTGGCTCCAGCTGATTGGCTTTTCTGACCAATGCATGAACTCGGGAGTGCTAGTGGCGACCGCATTCACTTCTTGGTGCTGCCGGCGTCGGCTGCGCTTGTCGTCGGCTTGACTTGTGAAGACGACGTAGGCGGCGTGCTCTTCGGGGAATTCGTCTTGGATGGCGCCGACTGCCGGTCGAGCCGCTGGCTGCTGAGGGGCTGGAGGCGGCGGGCCGGGAGGCGGAGGCGGCAACATCCCCTCGCCCTTGGTGATGCGGGTGAGCCAGTGGCATTTCCGTGTTGTGTGGTTGGACGGCTTCGCGCCGCTGTGGAACTTGCAGGGGGCGTCGAGTGCTTGCTCGTAGGAGAAAGACGGCTGCCAAGCCGGCCTTCCACCCTTCTTCTTGGGAGCGGGCCGTTCTTCAGGCTGCTCGTCTTCAACTGTGGCCACCTGCCGACTGGAGGAAGTCGGCATGGGGCCCTTGCGCTTGTGGTCGTTCTGGTAGGGGCGCCGATTAGGGTCGCCAGCCGACGTCTTGGGAGCCGGAGCAATCACCTTCCCACAGGCGTCTACTCTCAGCTCGGTCTTCATCGAGGAGTCGGCTGTGGCGTACTTGTCGGTGATGACTAGTAACTCGTCGAGGGTAGCTGGCTCGTTGCAGAGGAGTCGGTGCTTGAGGAGGGTGCCCTCTCGGCACCCGGCAGTGAAGTACTCGATGGCCTGAACCTCGTGCACTCCCTCGCAGGAGTTGCGGAGCTCGGCCCATCGCGTGAGGTAGTCGCGGGTCGACTCGTTGGGCCCTTGGACGCAGAGGGAGAGCTGGCGAGGCTTGGGAGGCCGCTTGTAGGTGCTGGTGAAGTTGCGGATGAAGACTTCGGTGAAGTCCAGCCAACTGTTGATGCTGTAGGGCTTGAGGCTGTTGAGCCATGTGCGTGCCGTGCCTTGCAGCATGAGGGGGACGTACTTCACGGCGACGCGCCGATTGCCGTTGGCTATGCTGACGGCCGTGGAGTAGTCGATGAGCCAATCTTCCGGCTTCACCGAGCCGTTGTACTTGGGCGTGTCTCTGGGGAGCGAGAACCCTTTGGGGAAGGGCTCGTCGCGGATGCGGGGGCCAAAGCATGGCGGGCCGACATCGTCTTCTTCTTCTAGCGCCAAGGATCGAGCAAGGCGGTCGATCCTGTGGCGGGCGTCGTTCTCGCCGACTCCTTCTCGGCGGCCGAGTCGGTCGCCAAGAGTCGGGTGTGTGATAGGCGGCGGAGTGAGGCGTCTTTCTCTTCGAGGCGGGGGAGGAGGCAGATTTCCTTGGTGCTCTACAGCTCGAGGGCGGCCACCCGCGTCGCGCTCGATGGTGATGCGAGTCCGGCTGCGGCTGGCAGCCGGCTCCTTGTCTTTCTTCTGGCGCGCGCCGCTCGCAGTCGGCGAGCGGGACGTCGCGGCGTGCTCCCGGCGCGGGGGATGACTATCAGCACAGGCGCCAGCTTCGTGCCGTTCTGCAGCCGCGTCGAGCAGCTGTTGGATCCGTCTCGTCATGTAGGGGAGCTCATCGGCTCCCAGCCCATTGAGCTCTTCTGCAGCCGCCTGAGCGGCTCGCGGATTCTCGAGCGGGGTGGCATAGACGGGGCGATCCGCGCCCAGCATGCTGGCGACGGCTGCGCCGCGCTTCTGGACGAAGCCGGCTCAGCTCGGGCCGCTAGGCGGCGGCGTGCCGAAGGCGGCGCGGTCGACTTCGCGCTGGTGAGCCTCGGTGAGGCGTCTCATCGAGGCTATCTTCTGGCCCTCCGCGATGAGGGCAAGGCGGCGTGCCTCCAGGGTCTCGGCGTCGGCGTCGGCCGGGATGGGGACGGAGAGGTCGTGCATCGCCGCTCGCTGAGCGTCGCGGGCATTCTCGCCCGAGTTGGAGACGTGGCTGATGACCAGCACTTCGGTGACAGCGCTGCTGCCGCTGTCAGCTCGAGGGAGGGGGTCATCGAAGACCACCACGTCGGAGGGGTAGGCGTCAAGCGACGCGGTGTCGGAGTCGATGAGCATCGGGTCGGTGGAGCCGACCGACTCCATGTCCGCAGCAGGCTCACTGGAGACGTGAAGTTGGTCGAGGAGGCTGACGAGGCGGCTCTCGGGGTAGTCGGTGCCTGCGTCGGACGTAGGCTCGTCGGAGATGCGAGTCTCGCCGAGCAGATCGGCGAGGCGGCTCGCTGCGCAGGCGTCGTCGACGCCTTGCAGCGCGTCGAGGCAAACGCCATCGGGCGCAGCAGGCTGGCTGCGCTTGCGGGGGAGGAAGAGGGTTCCCGTCCAGAACAGGTCTCCGGACGACGGTGCACCTGGCCCCACGGTGGGCACCAAATGTCGGGTGGTTGGTGCGACATATGCCAAGGGATGGCTTATCATTGTGGGAGCCAATAAGACGTCGCCGGTGCCTGGAAACGGGATGAGGCGGAGACATGCACGCCGGCGGATCTTACCCAGGTTCGGGGCTCTCCGAGGAGATAACACCCCTAGTCCTGCTCTGCGGGGGGTCTCCGCATGATCACTAGATCGAGAATGGGTAGCTACAATCGCTCCTAGAGCTGTTGGGATCAAGGGAAAAGAAGAACAAGGCTACCTCTTGCTTCTCTCTATCTATGGTGTGTGTGCTATCCTTAGAAGGCAACTCTATTCTCAGAGGCCAACCCTTTGCATGGGTGCTCCGAGGGGTTTATATAGGCCTACCCCCCGGGGGTACAATGGTAATCCGGCCGGGCTCTGGTCCCAGCCGTCAGTGTCTACGCTCGCCGGCTACTGGGTCCCGCCGGCTGGTGGGTCCCGCCGGCTGCCGGCTACTTGGTCGACAGGCCGGCCCCACCGCCTAGGGTCTTGTCGGCGACTGCTTACTGTAGCCGCGCCTCTGATGACGAGGGCTTTGTCGAGGTAAGCGTGGCTACAGTGGGCCGCCTCGGGGGCTCTCACTGTAGCCTTACCTCGTCTTGTCTCCTTAATGGGGCTCCTGCTTCGAGGAAGGGAGTAGCCGGCTTCTGGAGGCCGGCTACGCTCTTGGCCGACTGGGAAAGGCCGGGCCGCCTTCACGCCTCTCTCTGGCTGAAGGGGCCCGCCGCCCGCGGGCCGTACGGGAGTCGGTCGTGGGTGACGTCGAGGCCAGCATGGCTACAGTGCCGAGCCGCACGGGAGACGTCCGTCCCGTACGGCCTCCTGTAGCCATGCCCGCCTCGGGCTTTGGGGTAGTGGGCCGCACTGTGGCCACACCCCGTCGTGTCGCCGTTATGTGGGAACTGCTTTGGTGGTTATGGTCTTGGCCGGCTCCTAGGAGTCGGCGTCCTTCTTGGCCGGCTTCTTGGAGTCGGCCACCCCGTAGTCGTCTTGGGGAGGAGTTGGTGAGGCTGGGTCGCCTTCCGGGAGTCGGCTTCAGAGGTAGCCGGCCAGGGAAGGCGGCCCAATGCTCGGAGTGCTTGGAGGCCCGAAGGCCTGATAATTTTTTCAGAAGAACCAGGGGCATTCGGTTAGGCTACCCGTGGCCATTTACTCCGACAGCAGCAGTAGCGAAGGAATCACTCGATCGGGTTCACTTAACAGCCATCGATCGATCGCTCGGGTTCAGACGCGTAGCCTGTAGTGCAATTGCTCGGGTTCAGTTAGAGCCCAACGCCTCGCTCGGGTTCAGTTAGAGCGCAACGCCTCGCACACACGCGCGTACGTACTAGAGAAACGTGCATCCTCGGCCCCCGACCACCCACCGTAACCAGGAACTCCCCCGATATTTTCCTCGCCCTCGCTTCTACCATGGTTTTCTCCGTCATGGACGGCCCAAAGAATGTCATGCAGCTGCGTCTCCGGCCCACCCAGGACAAAAAACCCATTTTCTGTCATGATTTTTTTCATAGAAGTAGGAGCTCACCACATCTATGATGATACTGGGTTTTGTCAAAATTATCATCATAGAAGTGTCATAAGCATGACAGAAAAAAAATCGTTCGGCCCAAAATGTCACGGATGTGTCTTTTTTTTGTAGTGTATCATGGTGACGGGTTCTGCGATGCACCATCTTTTGACCTAGGCATAGATGGTGATGCTAAGGCTGCTCCAGCATCTGCTCCAGCAGCACAAACAGAGGAAGCCAGTGTGGTTGTCATAGATGAGGTTGAGTTGGACCCATCAGCTGTGAACGAAGGATGTGCTGCTGCTGATGCTGGCAAGGGAATAGCTCAAGAGCCACATGTTGGATCACCAGACAGTTGCCACACCTCGATATGCACAGAACCAACAGTTGGCACCAGCAACTCTTCAGGACCACCTATTGCACGAAGATAGAGGAGGGTAATAAGGCTTGTAGCATCTCAAAGGTCTCCATTCATTGGTTACAACAAGAAGAAGACGTTCAACTCCAATGAGGCAGTCAACAAGCTTTATGATGCCCTCTTGTATTGGGTCAGGCATCACCCAGGAGCAAGTGATGAAGCTATTAGGTAAACCAACTGAAGGAAATACGCCCTAGAGGCAATAATAAAGTTATTATTTATTTCCATATATCATGACAAATGTTTATTATTCATGCTAGAATTGTATTAACCGGAAACATAATACTTGTGTGAATACATAGAGAAACAGAGTGTCACTAGTATGCCTCTACTTGACTAGCTCGTTGATCAAAGATGGTTATGTTTCCTAGCCATTGACATGAGTTGTCATTTGATTAACGGGATCACATCATTAGGAGAATGATGTGATTGACTTGACCCATTCCGTTAGCTTAGCACTCGATCGTTTAGTATTCTGCGATTGCTTTCTTCATGACTTATACATGTTCCTATGACTATGAGATTATGCAACTCCCGTTTACCGGAGAAACACTTTGTGTTCTACCAAACGTCACAACGTAACTGGGTGATTATAAAGGTGCTCTACAGGTGTCTCCGAAGGTACTTGTTGGGTTGGCGTATTTCGAGATTAGGATTTGTCACTCCGATTATCGGAGAGGTATCTCTGGGCCCACTCGGTAATGCACATCACTATAAGCCTTGCAAGCATTGCAACTAATGAGTTAGTTGCGGGATGATGTATTACGGAGCGAGTAAAGAGACTTGCCGGTAACGAGATTGAACTAGGTATTAATATACCGACGATCGAATCTCGGACAAGTAACATAACGATGACAAAGGGAACAACGTATGTTGTTATGCGGTTTGACCGATAAAGATCTTCATAGAATATGTAGGAGCCAATATGAGCATCCAGGTTCTGCTATTGGTTATTGACCGGAGACATGTCTCGGTCATGTCTACATAGTTCTCGAACCTGTAGGGTCCGCACGCTTAAAGTTTGATGACGGCTATATTATGAGTTTATATGTTTTGATGTAACGAAGATAGTTCGGAGTCCTGGATGTGATCACGGACATGATGAGGAGTCGCGAAATGGTCGATATATAAAGATTGCTATATTGGAAGCCTATATTTAGATATCGGAAGTGTTCCGGGTGAAATCGGGATTTTACCGGAGTGCCGGGGGTTACCGGAACCCCCCCAGGGGTTTAATGGGCCAAGATGGGCGTTAGTGGAGAAGAGGAGGGGCGGCCAGGGCAGGCCGCGCACCCCCTCCCCCTCTAGTCCGAATTGGATAAGGAGGGGGGCGGCGCCCCGCTTTCCTTCCTCTCTCCCTCCTCCTTCCCCCTTCTCCTACTCCAACTAGGAAAGGAGGGAGTCCTACTCCCGGTGGGAGTAGGACTCGTCCCTGGCGCGCCTCCTCCTGGCCGGCCGCCTCTCCCCCTTGCTCCTTTATATATGGGGGCAGGGGGCACCTCTAGACACAACAATTGATCTCTTGATCTATTAGCCGTGTGCAGTGCCCCCCTCCACCATAATCCACCTCGATAATATCGTAGTGGTGCTTAGGCGAAGCCCTGTGTCGGTAGAACATCATCATCGTCACCACGCCGTCATGCTGACTGAACTCTCCCTCAAAGCTTGACTGGATCGGAGTTTGAGGGACGTCATCGAGCTGAACGTGTGCTGAACTTGGATGTGTCGTGCGTTCGGTACTTGATCGGTCGGATCGTGAAGACGTACGACTACATCAACCGCGTTGTGCTAACGCTTCCGCTTTCGGTATATGAGGGTACGTGGACAACACTCTCCCCTCTCGTTGAATTGCATCACCATGATCCTGTGTGTGCGTAGGAATTTTTTTGAAATTACTATGTTCCCCAACAGTGGCATCCGAGCCAGGTTTTATGCGTAGATGTTATATGCACGAGTAGAACACAAGTGAGTTGTGGGCGATATAAGTCATACTGCTTACCAGCATGTCATACTTTGGTTCGGCGGTATTGTTGGATGAAGCGGCCCGGACCGACATTATGCATACGCTTACGCGAGACTGGTTCTACCGACGTGCTTTGCACACGGCTGGCGGGTGTCAGTTTCTCCAACTTTAGTTGAGCCGAGTGTGGCTACGCCCGGTCCTTGAGAAGGTTAAAATAGCACTAACTTGACAAACTATCGTTGTGGTTTTGATGTGTAGGTGAGAACGGTTCTTGGTCAGCCCGTAGCAACCACGTAAAACTTTCAACAACAAAGTAGAGAACGTCTAACTTGTTTTTGCAGGGCATGTTGTGATGTGATATGGTCAAGGCATGATGCTATATTTTATTGTATGACATGATCATGTTTTGTAACCGAGTTATCGGCAACTGGCGGGAGCCATATGGTTGTCGCTTTATTGTATGCAATGCAAACGCCTTGTAATGCTTTACTTTATCACTAAGCGGTAGCGATAGTCGTAGAAGCATAAGTTGGCGAGACGACAACGATGCTACGATGGAGATCAAGGTGTCGCGCCGGTGACGATGGTGATCATGACGGTGCTTCGGAGATGGAGATCACAAGCACAAGATGATGATGGCCATATCATATCACTTATATTGATTGCATGTGATGTTTATCTTTTATGCATCTTATCTTGCTTTGATTGACGGTAGCATTATAAGATGATCTCTCACTAAATTATCAAGGTATAAGTGTTCTCCCTGAGTATGCACCGTTGCGAAAGTTCTTCGTGCTGAGACACCACGTGATGATCGGGTGTGATAGGCTCTACGTTCAAATACAACGGGTGCAAAACAGTTGCACACGCGGAATACTCAGGTTAAACTTGACGAGCCTAGCATATGCAGATATGGCCTCAGAACACTGAGACCGAAAGGTCGAGCGTGAATCATATAGTAGATATGATCAACATAGTGATGTTCACCATTGAAACTACTCCATCTCACGTGATGATCGGACATGGTTTAGTTGATCTGGATCACGTGATCACTTAGAGGATTAGAGGGATGTCTGTCTAAGTGGGAGTTCTTAAGTAATATGATTGATTGAACTTAAATTTATCATGAACTTAGTACCTGATAGTATTTTGCTTGTCTATGTTGATTGTAGATAGATGGTCCGTGCTGTTGTTCCGTTGAATTTTAATGCGTTCCTTGAGAAAGCAAAGTTGAAAGATGATGGTAGCAATTACACGGACTCGGACCGTAACTTGAGGATTATCCTCATTGCTGCATAGAAGAATTACGTCCTGGAAGCACCCCTAGGTGCCAGACCTGCTGCAGGAGCAACACCAGATGTTATGAACGTCTGGCAGAGCAAAGCTGATGACTACTCGATAGTTCAGTGTGCCATGCTTTACGGCTCAGAACCGGGACTTCAACGACGTTTTGAACGTCATGGAGCATATGAGATGTTCCAGGAGTTGAAGTTAATATTTCAAGCAAATGCCTGGATTGAAAGATATGAAGTCTCCAATAAGTTCTACAGCTGTAAGATGGAGGAGAATAGTTATGTCACTGAGCATATACTCAGAATGTCTGGGTATAACAATCACTTGATTCAGCTAGGAGTTAATCTTCCGGATGATAGCATCATTGACAGAATTCTTCAATCACTTCCACCAAGCTACAAGAGCTTCGTGATGAACTATAATATGCAAGGATGGATAAGACGATTCCCGAGCTCTTCGCGATGCTAGAGGCTGCGGAGGTAGAAATCAAGAAGGAGCATCAAGTGTTGATGGTCAACAAGACCACCAGTTTCAAGAAAAAGGGCAAAGGGAAGAAGAAGGGGAACTTCAAGAAGAACAGCAAACAAGTTGCTGCTCAGGAGAAGAAACCCAAGTATGGACCTAAGCCTGAGACTGAGTGATTCTACTGCAAACAGACTGGTCACTAGAAGCGGAACTGCCCCAAGTATTTGGCGGATAAGAAGGATGGCAAGCTGAACAAAGGTATATGTGATATACATGTTATTGATGTGTACCTTACTAATGCTCGCAGTAGCACCTGGATATTTGATACTGGTTCTGTTGCTAATATTTGCAACTCAAAACAGGGACTACGGATTAAGCGAAGATTGGCTAAGGACGAGGTGACGATGCGCGTGGGAAATGGTTCCAAAGTCGATGGGATATCAGTCGGCACGCTACCTCTACATCTACCTTCGGGGTTAGTTTTAGACCTAAATAATTGTTATTTGGTGCCAGCGTTGAGCATGAACATTATATCTGGATCTTGTTTGATGCGAGATGGTTATTCATTTAAATCAGAGAATAATGGTTGTTCTATTTATATGAGTAATATCTTTTATGGTCATGCACCCTTGAAGAGTGGTATATTTTTATTGAATCTCGATAGTAGTGATACACATATTCATAATATTGAAGCCAAAAGATGCAGAGTTGATAATGATAGTGCAACTTATTTGTGGCACTGCCGTTTAGGTCATATTGGTGTAAAGCGCATGAAGAAACTCCATACTGATGGACTTTTGGAACCACTTGATTATGAATCACTTGGTACTTGCGAACCATGCCTCATGGGCAAGATGACTAAAACCCCGTTCTCCGAAACTATGGAGCGAGCAACAGATTTGTTGGAAATCATACATACAGATGTATGTGGTCCGATGAATGTTGAGGCTCGCGGCGGGCATCGTTATTTTCTCACCTTCACAGACGATTTAAGCAGATATGGGTATATCTACTTAATCAAACATAAGTCTGAAACATTTGAAAAGTTCACAGAATTTCATAGTGAAGTAGAAAATCATCGTAACAAGAAAATAAAGTTTCTACGATCTGATCGTGGAGGAGAATATTTGAGTTACGAGTTTGGTCTTCATTTGAAACAATGCGGAATAGTTTCGCAACTCACGCCACCCGGAACACCACAGTGTAATGGTGTGTCCGAACGTCGTAATCGTACTTTACTAGATATGGTGCGATCTAGGATGTCTCTTACTGATTTACCGCTATCGTTTTAGGGATATGCTTTAGAGACGGCTGCATTCACGTTAAATAGGGCACCATCAAAATCCGTTGATACGACGCCTTATGAACTGTGGTTTGGCAAGAAACCAAAGTTGTCATTTCTTAAAGTTTGGGGCTGCGATGCTTATGTGAAAAATCTTCAACCTGATAAGCTCGAACCCAAATCGGAGAAATGTGTCTTCATAGGATACCCAAAGGTAACTGTTGGGTAGACCTTCTATCACAGATCTGAAGGCAAGACTTTTGTTGCTAAATTTGGATCCTTTCTAGAGAAGGAGTTTCTCTCAAAAGAAGTGAGTGGGAGGAAAGTAGAACTTGATGAGGTAACTGTACCTGCTCCCTTATTGGAAAGTAGTTCATCACAGAAACCGGTTCCTGTGAAACCTACACCAATTAGTGAGGAAGTTAATGATGATGATCATGAAACTTTAGATCAAGTTGTTACTGAACTTCGTACCAGAGTAAGATCCGCACCAGAGTGGTACGGTAATCCTGTTCTGGAGGTTATGTTACTAGACCATGACGAACCTATGAACTATGAAGAAGCGATGGTGAGCCCAGATTCCGCAAAATGGCTTGAGGCCATGAAATCTGAGATGGGATCCATGTATGAGAACAAAGTGTGGACTTTGGTTGACTTGCCCGATGATCGGCAAGCCATTGAGAATAAATGGATCTTCAAGAAGAAGACAGACGCTGACGGTAATGTTACTATCTATAAAGCTCGACTTGTTGTAAAAGGTTTTCGACAAGTTCAAGGGATTGACTACGATGAGACTTTCTCACCCGTAGCGATGCTTTAGTCTGTCCGCATCATGTTAGCAATTGCCGCATTTTATGATTATGAAATTTGGCAAATGGATGTAAAAACTGCATTCCTGAATGGATTTCTGGAAGAAGAGTTGTATATGATGCAGCCAGAAGGTTTTGTTGATCCAAAGGGAGCTAACAAAGTGTGCAAGCTCCAGCGATCCATTTATGGACTGGCGCAAGCCTCTCGGAGTTGGAATAAACGCTTTGATAGTGTGATCAAAGCATATGGTTTTATACAGACTTTTGGAGAAGCCTGTATTTACAAGAAAGTGAGTGGGAGCTCTGTAGCATTTCTGATATTATATGTGGATGACATATTGCTGACTGGAAATGATATAGAATTTCTGGATAGCATAAAGGGATACTTGAATAAGAGTTTTTCAACGGAGGACCTCGGTGAAGCTGCTTATATATTTGGCATTAAGATCTATAGAGATAGATCAAGACGCTTAATTGGACTTTCACAAAGCACATACCTTGACAAAGTTTTGAAGAAGTTCAAAATGGATCAAGCAAAGAAAGGTTTTTTGCCTGTGTTACAAGGTGTGAAGTTGAGTAAGACTCAATGCCCGACCACTGCAGAAGATAGAGAGAAGATGAAAGATGTTCCCTATGCTTCAGCCATAGGCTCTATCATGTATGCAATGTTGTGTACCAGACCTGATGTGTGCCTTGCTATAAGTTTAGCAGGGAGGTACCAAAGTAATCCAGGAGTGGATCACTGGACAGCGGTCAAGAACATCCTGAAATACCTGAAAAGGACTAAGGATATGTTTCTCGTTTATGGAGGTGACAAAGAGCTAATCGTAAATGGTTACGTCGATGCAAGCTTTGACACTGATCCGGACGATTCTAAATCGCAAACCGGATACGTATTTACATTGAACGGTGGAGCTGTAAGTTGGTGCAGTTCTAAATAAAGCGTTGTGGCGGGATCTACATGTGAAGCGGAGTACATAGCTGCTTCGGAAGCAGCAAATAAAGGAGTCTAGATAAAGGAGTTCATATCCGATCTAGGTATCATACCTAGTGCATCGGGTCCAATGAAAATCTTTTGTGACAATACTGGTGCAATTGCCTTGGCAAAGGAATCTAGATTTCACAAGAGAACCAAGCACATCAAGAGATGCTTCAACTCCATCCGGGATCATGTCCGGGTGGGAGACATAGAAATTTGCAAGATACATACGGATCTGAATGTTGCAGGCCCGTTGACTAAGCCTCTTCCACGAGCAAAACATGATCAACACCAAGGCTCAATGGGTGTTAGAATCATTACTGTGTAATCTAGATTATTGACTCTAGTGCAAGTGGGAGACTGAAGGAAATATGCCCTAGAGGCAATAATAAAGTTATTATTTATTTCCTTATATCATGATAAATGTTTATTATTCACGCTAGAATTGTATAAACTCGAAACATAATACTTGTGTGAATACATAAACAAACAGAGTGTCACTAGTATGCCTCTACTTGACTAGCTCGTTGATCAAAGATGGTTATGTTTCCTAGCCATTGACAGGAGTTGTCATTTGATTAACGGGATCACATCATTAGGAGAATGATGTGATTGTCTTGACCCATTCCGTTAGCTTAGCACTCGATCATTTAGTATTATGCTATTGCTTTCTTCATGACTTATACTTGTTCCTATGACTATGAGATTATGCAACTCCCGTTTACCAGAGGAACACTTTATGTGCTACCAAACGTCACAACGTAACTGGGTGATTATAAAGTTGCTCTATAGGTGTCTCCGAAGGTACTTGTTGGGTTGGCGTATTTCGAGATTAGGATTTGTCACTCCGATTGTCGGAGAGGTATCTCTGGGCCCACTCGGTAATGCACTTCACTATAAGCCTTGCAAGCATTGCAACTAATGAGTTAGTTGCGGGATGATGTATTACAGAACGAGTAAAGAGACTAGCCGGTACCGAGATTGAACTAGGTATTAAGATACCGACGTTCGAATCTCGGACAAGTAACATACCGATGACAAAGGGAACAACGTATGTTGTTATGCGGTTTGACCGATAAAGATATTCGTAGAATATGTAGGAGCCAATATGAGCATCCAGGTTCCACTATTGGTTATTGACCGGAGACATGTCTCAGTCATGTCTACATAGTTCTCGAACCCGTTGGGTCCGCACGCTTAAAGTTCGATGACAGTTATATTATGAGTTTATATGTTTTGATGTACCGATGATAGTTCGGAGTCCCGGATGTGATCACGGACATGACGAGGAGTCTCAAAATGGTCGAGACATAAAGATTGATATATTGGAAGCCTATATTTGGATATCGGAAGTGTTCCAGGTGAAATCGGGATTTTACCAGAGTACCGGGGGTTACCGGAACCCCTCCGGGGGTTTAATGGGCCAAGATAGGCCCTAGTGGAGAAGAGGAGGGGCGGCCAGGGCAGGCCGCGCGCCCCCCTTTCCTTCCTCTCTCCCTCCTCCTTCCCCCTTCTCCTACTCCAACTAGGAAAGGAGGGAGTCCTACTCCCGGTGGGAGTAGGACTCCTCCCTGGCGCGCCTCCTCCTGGCCGGCCGCCTCTCCCCCCACCCCTTGCTCCTTTATATACGGGGGTAGGGGCACCTCTAGACACAACAATTGATCTCTTGATCTCTTAGCCGTGTGTGGTGCCCCCTCCACCATAATCCACCTCGATAATATCGTAGCGGTGCTTAGGCGAAGCCCTGCGTCGGTAGAAAATCATCATCGTCACCACACCGTCATGTTGACGGAACTCTCCCTCAAAGCTCGGCTGAACTTGTGCTGAACTCGGAGGTGTCGTGCGTTTGGTACTTGATCGGTCGGATCGTGAAGACGTACGACTACATCAACCGCGTTGTGCTAACGCTTCCGCTTTCGGTCTACGAGGGTACGTGGACAACACTCTCCCCTCTCGTTGCTATGCATCACCATGATCCTGTGTGTGCATAGGATTTTTTTTTAAATTACTACGTTCCCCAACACCAACTCCCCACAGCCTACATACATATCTTTTTCAGTTGCATAGGACCACCCACTTAGTTGCACAGAAAGCAGAGCATGTTGCACACTGTTTTTTTAATACACTTTTTGTTGTTGTTGTGACCCTTCAAGCTAACTTGTCTTTTATTTCTTTAAAAAAATCAGCCCTGAGATAATCAGGTATGGTGCTTTCTACATTTCTTTAAAGGAGTTAGTTGATTCTGTGAAGCCGGTTCAATGGCTGTCTAGAATTGTTATTGAGACTGGAATCTTACACATCATGGATAACTTACCAGAAGTGTCAAAGAAGGTCGTTATGCCACTGAGGTTTTCTGTAAGTTTTTTCAAAACCTTGTTTACCCTCATCTTGTTTGTAGCACTTTTGTTGACCAATTGAGGGAGTCCTTTCATCTAGTAAGGAGTTTGAGGCATGCTTATAATCTATGCAGATCAATTTACAGCAAAGGATCCACAATGTGAATGAGATAAATAAGAAGTTTGATTACAAGAACCGTCTCGACAAGCAAGACTTGGTGAGTGCTATGCCCACATGATCCATCTCTTTAGTTGGCACCCATAGCATGTTCAGTTGCACATGACACATTTGTTAGTTGGCAAATACTTTGTTGCAACCTGTTTTTAACTTCACCATTTCTTTACTGGTTTCTTTACCTACAGCGTGTATCTGCGTCTGAATCGTTCATGTGTGCAGGTCATGCTGCCAGTGCTTGAGTGCGCTGATATAAACTCTAAGGCGGGAGGGAGGCATTATTGGGTCTTCAATGTCAACTTGAGACGTTTCAAAGTTCTTGATTCAAGCAAGAAGCTGGACAACATTGAGCTGATGAACACTGCATCTACCATCGCAGGGCAGTACGCCAGCTATGGAGGAAGCATTAGCCAAAGTTTAGCATCGAGCACTTCCAGATTATTGACAATGACGTACCAAAGTAGCACGGCAAGTAAAACAAGAAGTATGGCATTCTTCTCAATTTTTTACCATCAATCTGTAGTTTTTAAATTTTCTACATGTACCATCTATAGTTTTTTAAGACAGACATCTAGTTTGCGATTTGTTTTTCATTTTTATGAGTTTATCATGGATTATCTAGTCAGTTGCACAGTGGAACATCAGTAGTTGCACAGTGGCACATAAGTAGTTGCACAGTGGCACATAAGTAGTTGCACAGTTCCATAGAGTACATTATCTTTTTTAGTTTTAAATTTCTGTGACAAATTTTCTTTTTTGCCCACCGCGGCAATGAGTGTGGGATGTCTGCACTGCTTAACGCCACTGAGTGGAACGGTAGCCAACTGCCCAACTACGAACCCAAGGAAGTACTCAACATCAGGAAGAAGCTGGCATATGATTGGGTCACCAACACGCACAACTCCGCCCATGGAGGAAGTTGCTTAGATACGACAAGGACTAGGTCTGTACTCTTCCTATTCTCTGCCCCATGGAGGTAGTTGCTGGTTTGTACAATTTTTTAACAGATTTTGTAGTTGCACACTAGTAGTAATTCCGTTTGCAACTCAATGTCATCACTTTTGTTGACACATTTAGGAGCACTGGACATACAATTGTTCAACAACTAAATATTAAACCATTTGCCAACAATAGCAACCATTTTACACACAACATGAACTAATTCAAGGAAAACAAATTAGAGAAGAGAGAAGCACAGATGCTGAATGTGTCCACTTGGTCCCAACATTGCTCAAAAACCATCATTCTTTTTCTTTTTGTCAGAAAGATACAAATGATGCAAGGGAATCACAGCTGCCTGAGTGGACACACACCAGCAGTGTGCTCTGTAGATTGGCAGTGGCTGCATTTTGTTTTTCTTCTTTGGGTGTAGCTCCAGCGCCGATTTGTACCGTCGACTCTTTGCCCTACCCTTTGTAGTAGACCTTGGAGGATCCCTGGGCACAAAATCATCAGAGGCTTGTGCAGGGGATCCACCCTCCAACGGGGCAGTAGGACAAGTGTGTGTGGGCGCTGGACCATCACGAGGTTGTGTTCGATCACCTGTGGAATAATCATATAAAAAGTTTAGTATTTTTTTGAGCAACCAGGACTCATGTTCTCTGCAACCACACAGCCCATGATGTGCAACTAACTGGTTGTTGTGTGCAAGTTAAGTTAAAAAAACTTGTAGTAGCACGACCCGTCATGGCACTTGGATGGTAATCACCTATAGCCAGAATAGGAAAAACAAGTTAGTTTTTTATCTTGATGCTCGAACCAACATAGCGCGTGCAACTGGGTAGCCTATTATGTGCAACTGGGCACCGTGATGTGTGCAACTCAAGTTACACACGTAGTTGCATGGGGAGTTGGGGCAGGTAATTACCTGGGTGATGAGCCCCCTGAGTACTGCCTATAGGGCCATTGGGAGGAGCACGCGGGGCACTGCTTGTTGGTCCAGGCGGGGGAGGAGGTGGCGGAGCATGCCGTGTAGGGCCTGGAGGTGGAGGAGGTCCTCGACGGTTGCCATCACCTATAGCCAGAACAGGAAAAACAAGTTAGTTGTTCATCTGGATGCTCAAACTAACATAGCGTGTGCAAGTGGGTATCCTGTTTTGTGCAACTGGGCACCATGATG
The DNA here is from genome assembly GCF_018294505.1 of Triticum aestivum. Classification (NCBI taxonomy): domain Eukaryota; kingdom Viridiplantae; phylum Streptophyta; class Magnoliopsida; order Poales; family Poaceae; genus Triticum; species Triticum aestivum. The sequence goes on along the minus strand of NC_057802.1, from coordinate 55,502,745 downwards.
TGTGCAACTGAAGTTACACACCTAGTTAGATGGGAAGTTGGGGCAGGTAATTACCTGGATGATGATATTGGAAATATGAGCAATTTACCATATGATTTTATTAACGAAAATACTAGATAAAGCATGACTAAAGTAGCAGAGATAAAGCAAATCATGTGATCTGACAAAGAGAAGGTAGATAACATCTGCAAATATAAACTAGAACCGAACATCTCTAGAGTAGACAGTAGACCAAGTAGCATATATGAAGTAGAACCTATCATGTGTAGGGCAAGGACTAGAACAAGGAACTGTGGCAGAACCTCTAAGAGGAAAAACAAGAACACGTACGGGACAGCAGCTGCAACAGTAGCACTGGACTTGGGGTCGGTGTCCTCGGTAGCCATGTCGTGGAGGAGGTTGTCGACGTCGGGGAAGTAGTCGTCGGAGTCCGGGGTGTCCGTGACGAAGAAGTCAGTAGTCGCGCAGAGCGCTCCCCAAAAACCTTATCACCCTTCTCCCGTACAGGACTCAAAGAGGTGCGGTTTCGGAGGCCTACTGTCCCGACCTGCGGTGCACGCCACAAGCCGGGATGAGGAAGATCGTAGCAGCAGCGCAGTGTTCAGGAACCGGTGGCGAGAGGAAGAATGAGTTCTGGTACGTCTCTCTGAGAGGAGCGACCTCCCTTTTATAGGCGCAGGACAAGGAGGCGAGAGGCTGCGTCGGGAGCTGAAGGGAACGAGGGAGATGAAATGAACAGATAGCAGCCGAAGGGTGCAGCATTCGTATTCAATATCCACTAAAGCAAAAACTTTCCAGCTCCCGAGTGACCTTTCATATACCCGTAGTGCGTGGCAAAAAATTTAGACATCGGCTCGGCTCATTCCCGCAACCCGCGGCGCGGCGCGTTGTGACGACGCGTGGCGTGGCGAGGCGGGCGGCGGAGGAGGAGCGTGCGTAGATTTCCCTCTTGTTCTCATGCTCATACATATGGGGAAAGAACCTCCCTTATAAAGAGGTCCAACTCCCTCTAAACTAGCAATGTGGGACTAAACTTTAGTAGTGTCCCTTGCCTTGCATGAATGGGCTAAGTGGGCCTCTAGGATTTATTAGGAATTTTTGAAATTGTTATTGGGCTAGGCCCATAAATAGATAAAATTCCAGCAATCCCCCACCAGATCCTAGAGGCACATAGAATTTGCCTTTAGTTCCAAAACACTGTTTTATATACCGGTACTGCAGTGGAGACTGTTAAGTTGAACTTCCACCTAGAACTCTATGCTACACTAGTAAGCAACTTGAACAGTGGACTGGGCCTTGAACTGCAAGTTTTCTGTGAATCTAGCTTCACATAAAGCCTTGACCGATACGTGGCTACCGTGGGTCTTCCCCGCGGGTGGAGCTTATGCGTCATACTCCCACTACTAGGAAAAGGCCTACTAATGGCGCACCTAATTTGGCCATTAATGGCGCATTAGTGGTGCGCCATTAGTGCCACGCCATTAGTATATTTTACTAATGGCGCACCACTGGTGCGCCATTAGTATCTGGTATACTAATGGCGCACCCCAGATGCGCCATTAGTATATACAACAGTGCGCCATTAGTATGCCTCCCAGGGGGCCATCTATACCCAGGTGCTTTGGCATACTAATGGCGCACAACAAGAGGATGCGCCATTAGTAACTTCGGCATACTAATGGCGCACTGTTTAGTGATGCGCCATTAGTATCCTTTGGCATACTAATGGCGCACTATGATGTGATGCGCCATTAGTATGAATATTAGGTTTTTTTATTTTTTATTTTCTGTTTTTTGCACAGGTTACAAAATGTATAATTGGACAAAATATAGACAGCACACATCAACAACAGATTCATCGAATACAATAGAAGATTAGTCTCTGAATACAATTCATCATTTTAGTCTCCGAATACAATTCATCATATTAGTCTCCGAATTGAAAAGACCGAACAAAGATAGAACATTATATTACAAGTCTCGAGACCGCGAGTTTGTCTTCACATTACAAGTCGATATCGATCATCTAAACTACCATCACATAGAAGAGAGCTGCGGTCATCACGATGAGCATCATCACGATGAAACTCGTCTTCATCCGGTTCCTCCAACGCTCCCTCCCCTCTCCCGCTAGATAGCGGGCGTATCTAGATTCGGCCTCGGCCCTAGTGGCGTACCCTTTGTAACTGTTACCGCTGAATCGGTGAACCTGTCTCCGACACTCCTCCCAGTCGTCGTAGACTCCGGGAACCTTACCCTTGTACACGACATACCACGGCATCGCTATGCAGTAGCCAAACGAAACGTTAGTACCAATTCACAGACAATACATAAGCAATATATAAGTATGCAACAGAACGATCGGAAGAGAAAAGCAAGACATTAATAGCATCGATTACATCTAAGTTGAACGACTCTCGAAACCAAAGAGACATACTACAAGTTCATTAAAGTTTAATTACAACATGAGCCAATCGATGTTTCAGAACTAGACACAGCATCACTGCTTTCGACTCGACTCAAGGGACCGGAGCGTGGATGAAGCCGCCGTCTATCGTGGGAGTCATGAAACAACGGGCGTTGTCAGCCTGCATTTGTAGGATTGTGTCGATGTCACTGTTGGACGGTTGATTTCTGAGGTAGAACTGCCCCGAGGTACGAAGGACATCTTGATGGATGATTTCCGCAAACTCCGACTGGATGCGAAAGAATTCTTGTCTGATGTCCGCGTCCTGGATTGCCGACACGCTCGCGGCCCAATCTTTGAGTCTACTCGGTAGCAGAAGTTGATGATGGTCCCGTACGATCGCCCGCATGTGATGGATGGCGTAGTAGGCACCCTTCTGACCGCCAGGCGGCTGCTTGACGCAGCAGAACGTCGTATTGTGGGAGAACACGTGCTTGCCGTACTTACGAATAGGCCTGGTGAAGGTGCCTCCAGATTTGACGTAGCCGGGGAGAACATCATCAAGAACCTTCTTGACATTTGTGTAGTCTACGTTCGACTGACGGTCCGGGTCGAAATACGTGGCCATGGAATATTTGGGGCTTAGGAGGATGAGCGTGCAATGTGTGTCACTGCAGAAAACACGGAATGTTAAAAGAAAAACGATCGAAATCTAAGAATTCATATGTTACGGGGCGGTTGAGGGGAGGACTTACTCGGGAAAGTAAGGCACGAGGAAGTTATCCTTATCTTGGTTTGCCAGAATGACGCCTTCGAGGTAAGAACTCGCGACTTGCCGGTCCCCAGCGCTGCCCAAGATCTTGGCACGCATGTAGAAGGGGTCGACTATCACGATGTCCGGGGTCTTGTCGCGAATGATCCGCATCTCCATACTCAGCGAAAATAGCCGAACGAAGGTGTAGTGCAGCGGATGAAGGTTCAACATAGCGTGGATGTCATCAAACCGCAGGACGATCGTACCCCCGATGGAGTTATCCACAAAGCCCTTGCCCTCTGGCACCTTGGCCGCGAAAACCGGGTATGCCACATCCTTCTCTCCGAGACGCCGCTTCTCCAAAGAAAGAACACTGTCATGCAGACTCCGCATAGCACCGGTTGCAGCATCGAGCATATTTCTCGGTAGCATCGGCCTACCCGCCACATGCACCCTCCTCGAGATATCCTCAGTTGAAGGTGGCCCGTCCTGAGCACGGATCGTACTCGGTGCCGGCTGGCCCGCACCCTTGTTAGTCTTTCTTTTGCGTGCCTTCTTCTTCTCCTGTAATGGGACCGAGTTCTGCTCACAGACCGCCTTCTTGAGTGTGTTGGGGCTGATCATATTTCGCACCTCGCCTATCTGAGGCTCGGTGAAGTCGGCAGCTGGAGGCGTCTCCTGAGAGCTGAACTGCAGACGACGCCTGTTGCAACTTGGCTTCTCCGCGGTACCAGCTAGATCGCGCACGTCTTTTGTTGGGTTGGGTTCTTGAGAAGGAGGCCCCATGAAGTCGCCACCGTACCCATGATCGGCAAAGTACTGATCGACGTTGGCTAATGTATCGTCGTCGTCGTCGTTCTGATCCTGTGCCATATGCATGTTTGGATCCAGTGGCATAGGGATGTCCGGCACCGTTGCGGCGGTCTTGCCATGGGGCCGACTTGGCGCCGGCACGACTGGCGGTGTTGTCTTTGGGGTGGTGTCCCCCGCCCCCAAACGAATCTGGCTCTTCGGCCAAAGCAGGGGCCAGCTCAGGCACGCGCTGAGGGTCATCACGTCATCATCGTCGGCCCCGATGGGTCGAATCGGAGGTAACAACTCGTCGCAGCCTGGCAGCACCCGAACCAGTTGAACCCTAAACAAGTTGGGTGGCATCTGGGTACCGTGGAACAAGGGGTTGCCCGGTTGAACGATTTTGCCCTTGGCGACATCGACCAACTCGTTGTTCACGAAGTGCAGGAGAGTGCACGGAACGTCGGCGGCGCCCTGCGAAAACATGTAGGGCGTTAGGGATGCCCAGTCAAAGGCAAGGAGATGAAGTCCTCGGCCGAGAGAGGCTTAATTAGTTACCGTGATGATGGCGTCGAGCTCGGCTAATGTCGAGGCACCGCCAACGGCGGGCGTGCAGTTGACGGAGGGGCCGCTTGCTGCAGAGGTGCCGGCCGGCGTACACCCGGGTGCATTAAGCTCCCGTGCCGGCGTCGGAGACACCAATGCCGCCTCCGCCGGAGACACCAATGGCCCCGCCATCGCGTTCTGCGAGTTGCTGGCCGTGAAGCTAGGAATCGGGGGCGGCCCCTGTTGGCCGCCCGCAATCCACGCACTAATCCCCTGGATCAAGGTAGGCACAATGGCGGTGATCGTCACTCCGAGTTGTTGTTGCACTTGCTCTTGGACAATCTCCGGAATCCGCGCCACCTGTGCCCTGAGTTCTTGAACCTCGCGCGCCTGGCTTTCCGAGCTGGTCTTTTTCTCCTTTCGCCCACCAGTGTTATAGTATGACGACCATTTTGTCGACAAGCCTTTGCCGGCCACACGACCAGCTGACGTCGGCTTACTGAGCTTATCCTTGTTCTTCATTACATTCAACGCCCTATTTAGAGTGGTGTCCCAAGGGTTGCTCTTAGTCGACCCCGCGCTACTGCTTTCAGTCGCCTGCGGAAGGAATGTGAACCATTTAGAAATTTGGCTTCATTAATTAGAATGCAACCATATGGAGCTAATTACGCGGGGGTGTATTCCTTACCAGAACAAGCTCAAGCGCCCTGGTCTTCGGATCCGTGGTAAGCTCCTTTGTTTTCGGGTCCTTCTTGTACCGGGCCCTGACAAAGTTCCTGGTCTGCTTGTCACCGTATTTATCGAAGAGGGGCGGTAGGCCTTGCTCGGCACGGTCCGCCTCCTCCTTGTCCCATATAGGCTCCGCCACTCTGTAACCGCCGGGACCGAGTGTGTGTTCCCCTAAGTTCAGCTCCCGCATTTCTTTCCCCCACTTACTTGATTCGGAGTTTGCGGTGCTCGAGCAATTGATCTTGAAGTCGTTGTAGTCATCTTCGGTGATCGAAGGATTTTTCTCCTTGATCTTCTCATAACTCTCACCTTTCTCGATCATTCTCTTCACATTGCTTTTCCAAGTAGACAGGGCCTTGCTCATCTTCGTGAGGGCAGCATTGTTCACTTTATTCCCTTTGAGGCTTGTGTTTTCAAATTCAGCGGGGAACTTGTATCGTTCGTGCAGCTTCGTGAAGAGGAGGTTGCGCAAATTCCCTCGGTCAGGATGCCTCAGGTTCTCGGTGTTGATCGAGACGGTGCTCCGGAGAATGCACCCGAGCTGAAGCGAGTACCCCTTGACTATTCGTTCGGGCGCCGTTGGATTCCCGTCGGAGTCCACTTCAGTAACTTCCTCCTTGAGGGTGCGGAGCACGGTCGGGCGCCGGTCCTTCCGTTGCCTCTTCGGTTGGCTGCCATCTGTGCGTGCGCCGCCATCATCAGTGGTGGCATCCTCGGCGGCACCATCAGTGGTGGCATCAGTGGGGTCATCCTCGGCGGTACCATCAGTGGTCTCAGGATCGGTGGGGAAGGCGGCGTCCTCATACAAGTGAGGTTGTTCCTCCATCTCCTGGGACAGCTTCCAGAATGCCTTGACGCCCGAACCCCCGGCCTCATCGTTGTTGGCCATGTTTCTCTCTAAATAGGAACAAAGTTTGGTCAAAAAGTTGGTTATTGTCAAGGAACAAGATCATGGTCTCATCATTTAGGGTTTGTCGACACCGAGGCATCCTAAAAGCTAAGCTTTTATCATTGAGGGTTTTTCGACGCCGAGGCACCCTAAAAGCCTAAGCTTTCATCATTTCGGTTTTTATCGACACCGAGGCACCCTAAAAGCCATGCATTAGTCACAAGTACGCCGGGGCACTTGATCCTACTTAATTAACTACTAAGATACCCCGGCCCATGCATTAGTCACAAGTACCCCATATGTCCTATTTTTAGCAAAGTCATGCTAAAATTCACGGAAAATTTCAGCATGACCTTTGCTGAAAATAGGACATATGGAGTACCCGAATTTGCCGGAACGGAAGTTAATCGACATTCCGGCAAACTCAAGGGCCTCTCGGGTGGACAAGGCAAAAAAGGCCTCCATCACAACATGGAAAATACATTGGCATGTGAAGAGGTGAAACAATATATGCATCTCCAAGCAGTATCATTCAACATTTTGGACAAAACACTACAAGCAACATGAGACACTGAAAACAATTGCTACCAATGAATCTACACTTCTATAACAAAATAAATCAGAAACTTAGTCTGTCATCATTAGGCAGCCACCATTAGTTATTCCGTTATGTTAAAGCAGAAATAGAAAAATAGACTGAAAACACTAAAATCAGAAACAAATCCAACTGTACAGGCCAATGCATATAGGAAAAGTGAGGGGTTGAACTTCATTTTTTTCAGGTTTTCTTGGGTGTATGAGGTCTGCTCTAATTTGTTTTGAAAAGTGAACCTGCTGTACTGGCCAATGCATATAGGAAAAGTGAACCTGCTGTACAGGCCAATGCATATAGGAAAATTAAGTCATGGAGAGTTGTTCATGATGTTCCTTGCCTTTTTTGTGATACATAAGGTAAGGTTCAACAGCTTCAGAAGTTTTTCTGTGATACAAATACTGCTTCAGTTTAAGAACATGTCTTAGTTTTGAATTCTCTTAGTGAAAACCTACTTCAGAGCATCAACACAAGTTGGGATACACAGCCAGACAGACGCACATGAACATAAATGAATTCAGATCTAAAAAACTCATACAAAATTCGTTTTGCAGGAATTCGTTTACTCCCTATGCACACTCTATCAGTATAACAAACTTCCAACTAAACAAAGAAAGAAACTACGGGTGTTGGTAGCAAGAAACAATGCAACCACCTGAAAACTTCTTATGTTTCAGTCAATCATCACAACCAATATGATTTGCTTGGAGATTCAGAGCACAACCATGATACTGAGGATATCAGAGTGGTGGAGACATTGACTGCAATAAAGATGACTAAAAGAGAACTTTTCTGCCTCCTTAGATCTATCAAACGAAAAAGTGTACAAAATGGGCTGTCTTTGAGTGGAATGCATTTTCTCAAGGTAAAACAATCCAAGGTAAACCAGATATAAAGTTGTATTCCTTTATGCTGATCTTGACCATCAAAACTACTCCTCGAAAACAATTATAATGACCTGGTGTTTATAGTGATTCCATCAGGACTCATGCATAAGCTACTCATAGTGTACAAGCTGATTTCTCTTGCTAACCCCATTCTCTTTAAAAGGCAACCAAAACAAACAAGACAAGAAACACAATTATGTTCCTGAGCTTTCTTAGTTTTCCCATGAGCACAAGAAATGAGACGCTACTAAATCAAATAAGAATTAGCAATTGTCATAATGAACATGAAGCAATAGACAAGTCTGGGTGGTGGTGGAGCTCACGGGGGCGGTGGTGTGGACGGGGCGACGAGGTGGGGCGACGAGGTCCGGGTGGTGGTGGTGCGACGAGGTCCGGGAGGCGACGAGGTCCGGCTGGTGGTGGTGCTCCGAGGAGACGAGGAGAGCGGCGCCGAGGAGACGAGGACGACGGGGCGGGCGGCGGCGTCGGGAGAGGAGAGGGCGGCGTCGCGGCGTCGGGGTGTCGGGGCGGAGACGAGGACGACGGGGCGGCGTCGAGGCGGCAGGGCAGCGGCGTCGGGAGAGGAGAGGGGAAGGGGATCGAGGGCGAGGGAGAGAGAGGGGATAGGTTTGGGCCGGGGATAGGAGAGGGGAAGGGGATCGAGGGCGAGGGCACAATACTAATGGCGCACCACCCCTCGGTGCGCCATAAGTACATCCATACTAATGGCGCACCTCACCCTGGTGCGCCATTAGTATTTTTTTTGATTTCTGCTCGAGCCAACAGGTTATCTTCCACCTGACCTGATCCACACCAAGTTCCCTCTACTAGCTCGACTGGTCAGCAGCCAGTTCTCACACCAGGAGGTCCTGGGTTCGATTCCCAGGCTCCACAATTTTTTTATGCATTTAAAATGCTGTTTGATATTTATTTGTGTTTAAATATGTTCAAACTTGTTTAAATCATAACAGTAATATTTTTTTATAAGACAGTAATAATTTTTTAAAAAATATCATCAAACAGTAATGCCGGTGGAGCGGGGGAGGGTGCGCGGGGTGCGGGGGGCCGGTGGACCGGGGGGTGCTCGGCGGCGAGGGGGACCGGATCTGGCGAGGTGGGATAGCGATCGAGATGGAGGGGGATCGAGATCGAGTGTCCATGAAATTTAAAAATATTCATGATAGTTCAAAAAGTGCCCATGAAATACAATCGAGAAATGAAGGCTACGATTTAAATACAATCGATCTTAGCTAGCTATCTGTTCACAATCTTCTTGCCCTTCTTTTTCGCAAATGGAGTTCTTCTGTGGAACGGACGTCCTTTAGGTAGGGTGGTCCTGCTTCTTCTTGTGGTGTATGCTGCTACTTCATCATCGTCGTCATGTTCGATTCTCGGGTCGCCGTACTTGTCGAAGTCTTGCTCATTGGCTACTCCATCCATTCCGATGATCTTCCTTTTGCCTCTCCTCACGACAACACGACTGGGCTTTGACGGGTCGGTAATGAAGAAGCATTGGTCCACTTGGGAAGCCAGTACCCATGGCTCATTTTTCGCGGTGACGTTTGCGCCTGCGGTCTTGGATTTGGCTTCGGGTATAACCATGGTGGTGAAATACCGGTCTTCTTTTAGGACGCTCTTGGCCCATCTGACACGGAACATCGGGACCTTCTCTCCAGCGTAGCTCAGCTCCCAGATCTCCTCGATCCTTCCGTAGTATCTGTCCTTGTCGTTACCGGTGTAGGATTCCATCGTTACCCCGGAGTTCTGATAACCATCGCTCTTCATGTCCTTGGCCTCGGTGTAGAATGTGTAGCCGTTGATATCGTACGCCTCATAGGTCATCAGGTTGTGCTCGGCGCCCTGTGACAAGGCGAATATGAGTTGTTCTTCCGCGGAAGAATCCTCATGTAAAGGGTACGACAGAAGCTTCTGCTTGAACCAACGCGTGAAACATGAGTTGTGCTCTTTGAGTATATCTCCGTCCGTCCTCTGTTGGCCTCGGTCATTGTACGTCTTCTTAATAAAGGTTTTGTGCTCTACCACCCAAGGATCGACCACGTCTATGTGTTGTAGCGCGACTAGGTTTGCTCTTTCAAAGTCGGCGAGTCGACCCTCGAAGTCGACATGCATTTCGCGGCGACCCTCACGGTGACCCCATCCAGCGAGCCTGCCGAGGTGCCTGTTGACGGGCAGACCAACGGGGTTCTCGATGCCTAGATAATTCGTGCAGTAGGAGATGCACTCTTCGGTCAGAAAGCCCCTGGCTATGCTTCCCTCTGGACGTGACATGTTGCGAACGTATCCTTTGATGACACCATTCATCCTTTCGAACGGCATCATGCTGTGCAGGAACGTCGGCCCGAGTTGGATGATATCGTCCACGATATGGACCAGCAGATGCACCATAACGTCGAAGAATGCGGGCGGGAAGTACATCTCAAGATCGCATAGTATCACCACGATCTCTTCCTGTAGCCTTCTGAGTTGCCTCACGCCAACAGACTTCCGAGAGATGACGTCGAAAAAGTTGCATAGGCCAAATAGCGTTTCACGGACGTGCGCGTCCATGATCCCACGGATTGCAACTGGAAGTATCTGCATCATCAGCACGTGACAGTCGTGAGACTTCATCCCGCTGAACTTCAGCTTCGCTAGGTCTAGGTATCTGCTTATCTTCCCCGCGTAACCGTAAGGAAGTTTTACTCCTACGAGGCAGGTGAAAAACTGCTCGATCTCCTTCTGACTTAGAGTGAAGCACGCGGGAGGGTAGTCATTTCCGGTCTTCTTGGCCTTTTTGCCTTTGTGACGACTTTCTGTGTCCTGCTTCGCCTCATCATCATCATCATGATCATCATCATCATATATAGCGTGAAGCTCCTGCCTGATGCCCATTGATTTCAAGTCTGCCCTTGCTTTCGGCCCATCTTTGGTCCTCTCTGGCATGTTGAGCAGGGTACCAAGCAGATTCTCGCACACGTTCTTCGTGATATGCATGACATCAAGGCTGTGAGGCACACGGTGGATCTTCCAGTACGGCAAGTCCCAGAAAACAGACCTCGCTTTCCATACCTTCAGCAGCTGCTCTGGCGCCTTTCGCTTCTTTCCCGGCTCTGGCGCCTTTTGCTTCTTTCCCGGCAGTGGGCAGTCTTTCCAATTTTTCAACAGCTCGTCTATTTCCTCGCCGCTCCTCATACGCGGGCGTCCTCGGGGTTCGGTTTCACCATCGAATAGATCCTTGCGTTTTCTCCACGGGTCATCGTCGCGAAGCCACCTTCGATGTTCCATGAACACGGTTTTCGAAGACCCGGGATCTCTATCTAGCTGGCGATACGTTGTGTCATCCATGCACCTGACGCATCCAGAAAATCCGTGGACCACCTGCCCCGCGACATATCCGTAACCAAGATAGTCATGCACCGTCGTGAGCAGCGCGGCTCTCATAGGGAAATATTCTTTCTCTGCGGCGTCCCACATATTGGCTGGCATTTTCCACAGCGTGTCAAGCTCCTCTATCAGCAGCCCCAGATATAGATTGATGTCGTTCCCTGGTTGTTTCGGTCCTTCAATTAGCATACTCATGTGAATGTACTTCCTCTTCATGCACAACCAGGGGGGAAGGTTGTACATCCACACAAACACAGGCCAGGTGCTATGTGTGCTTCTCTGGCTGCCAAACGGATTGACTCCATCGGTGCTCGCGCCCAGCACGATGTTCCTTGGATCGTTCCCAAATTCTAGGTCTTCGAAGTTCAACGCTTGCCACTGGCTCGCATCCTTAGGGTGACTCAGCATCTTGTATTTTTTATCTATCTCCGGATCATTTGCGTCATCTTCTCGCTTCTTCTCCTCCCTATCCGCGTGCCAACGCAGGAGCTTTGCTACCTTAGGGTCCGCGAAATACCGCTGCAGACGAGGAGTGATCGGAAAGTACCACACCACTTTTCGAGGAGCTTTCTTCCTCTTCTTGTATCGAGTGACGCCGCACACCGGACATATGGTAGACTCCGCGTGCTCGTCCCGATAAATGATGCAATTGTTCATGCACACATGGTATTTCACGTGCGGTAAATCCAGAGGACACACGATTTTCTTCGCCTCCTCCAAACTGGTCGGGCACTTGTTCCCCTTGGGAAGACGTTCGTGCCAGAATGACATGTTCTCGTCGAAGCATGTGTCGGTCATTTTGTGTTTTACCTTCATCTCCAGAGCCATGAGCGTTACTTTCAGGCGGGTATCCTCGGGCCTGCATCCTTCATACAATGGAGTAACTGCGTCTAACTCAAGTTGATCCATCTTGGCTTTCTCTCGGGCGGCAGCTCTTGCGTTATCCGTCTGCTTGAGAAGCAGCTCTTGAATATGAGGGTCCTGCACCCAGCCCATCGATGGTCCAGCGTCGTCTGCTCCGCCGGCATCATCATCTTCATGATCATGCCCGTCGTCTGCTCCAGCATCTTCCTCATCATCATGTCTTGCATCTTCTACATGATGACTGTGTACAGCATCACCGTCGTGATCATCTCCTGAGGATTCTTCGTCTTCTCGCCCGCCCGAGCCGCGGTGGTTGTCTTGCTGCCCTTCCTCATTTCTTGCCCGGCCCCCATGGACGACTTCGTAGTCATCTTCATCACCTTGCCACCGATAGCCATCCATGAAACCACGCAAGAGCAGGTGGTCCCGCACCTGCCCGGATTCCGGGTCCGCAATAAGGCTCTTCAGCTTGCATCTTCGACATGGACATCTTATCTCCGTCTCGTTCTTTTGAAGCATCTCGGCCTTCGCGGACCTCAAAAACCTATTCACGATGCCTTCGGTCATCATGTGGACCATGGTCGCCTGCGGGGTAGAGCAAAACGATGTTTTAGAACCAAGAAAATTTTTGGCATGACTTTCCCTAAAAATAGGACCAAAAAGAATGCTTAATGCCAAAATTCTCGCCAAAACGGAAATGAATCAACATTCCGGCAAAATATTGGCAACTATCGCATTTCAAATACCGGTACACCTCCAAACACAAACACATATGCAACACCACAAACATATGCAACACCACGAACATACATAGATCTAGCTAGGCCATAAAAAGTGCATGTGCACATTGTTGTAGGGAGAACAACATAAATATAGCTTCCCCCCTTACTTACCTATCAAAACAAGGTAATTTAACCACTTAAATTGAATGAATCTATGGTGGAAATGAGGTGAAAAAGAGGAGGCACCCGAGACAAGGAGGAGGTGGAGAGAATGAAGTGGGGAGAAAGTGAGTGTGGGTAGCAGAGGCTGTCCAAAATATCTTGTTGCTGCCCACTTACTAATGGCGCACCAACTCTACATGCGCCATTAGTAATCCAGGTTACTAATGGCGCACCTTCTGGGGGTGCGCCATTAGTAGCTTTGCAAAAAAAACATACTAATGGCGCACTGTGCGCCATTACTAGTTTAAACTAGTAATGGCGCACGGTGGAAAAGTGCGCCATTAGTAGTTTTGCAAAAAAGGGAATAGAAAATATAATAGAAAAAACAACATTAGTGGCGCACTTTCCGGCAGGTGCGCCATTACTAGTTACAACTAGTAATGGCGCACTGTGTCTGGATGCGCCATTAGTATGTTTGGACAGGCGCACTAGTTAAAAAAAAATTGATACTAATGGCGCACCCTGGACCAGGTGCGCCATTAGTAGTTTCAACTCTAATGGCGTATCAGAAGGTGGTGCGCCATTAGTATATACTAATGGCGCACCGCTTGTCTGGTGCGCCATTAGTGTCAATCCCATCAATAGCCCTTTTTCTAGTAGTGTCCGAGACCTTTCATGAGTTTACTAGAGAGAACCCTACTCTCATAGATTGCGACGTTTAACAATCAGACTCATATAGGTGTGTTCTTCAAAAGATGTTCTGCAGGACAACATCTCTGCTTAAATGAGCCACTTAGAACACATTAAGATATACATCAACCTGCCATACAGTTTTAGGAGAGTATTGCATCTTCATGGAGTGGTGTTGTTAATAGTAAGGATACTCTCCTCTCAGTTGATCAACAGCTTGTCTTCCACATCTAATTCACGGGATCTCTGATCACAAAGAATAGGTTACCACTGTGAACAACTCATATTGTGGGTCTCGTACCCATCTCCCTCGATGCATTATCTATCACATTACGTGATAGACCCTTAGTAAAAGGATCTGCCAGATTTTTAGACGTTTGGATATAATCCAATGCAATAACTCCGGAGTTTCTCATTTTCCTGACAGACTGTAACCTTCTCTGAACGTGTCTTGATGACTTCATGTTATCCTTTGAGCTGCTCACTTTCATGATCACAGTTTGATTGTCGCAGTTCATAAGGATACCCGGTACAGGTTTCTCAACAACCGGCAAGTCATTCAAGAGCCGGCGAAGCCAATCTGCTTCGACCGTAGCTGTATCTAGTGCTGTGAGTTCTGCTTCCATTGTTGACCTCGTTAAGATGGTCTGCTTGCAAGACTTCCAAGAAACAGCGCCACCTCCATGAGTGAATACATAACCGCTCGTGGCCTTTATCTCATCAGCATCTGAGATCCAGTTTGAGTCACTATACCCTTCAAGCACCTCTGGGTGCCCAGTGTAGTGAATTCCATAATTCGCAGTGCCTTTCAAATAACGCAAAACTCTCTCTATAGCTTTCCAATGCACATCTCCTGGTTTTGAGACAACCCGACTCAGTTTGCTAACAGCAAAAGAGATGTCAGGTCTTGTAGCACTGGCTAAGTACATAAGCGATCCAATAATCTGAGAATATTTTAATTGATCTCTAGCAATTCTTTGATTCTTTCGAAGTAACACACTCGCATCATATGGTGTTGGAGAGGGCTTGCAGTCACTATAGCCAAAGCAACTCAAGATCTTTTCCACATAGTGAGATTGAAGCAATGTAATCCCACCATCATCGTCTCTCAACAACTTGATGTTCAAAATGACATCAGCCATTCCTAAATCCTTCATCTCAAAACAACGAGATAGGAAATCCTTGACCTCCTTAATAACATTCAGATTTGTTCCGAAAATCAGTATGTCATCAACATACAAGCAAAGAATAACTCCTTCGCCCCCACCATGGCGATAGTACACACATTTATTAGCTTCGTTTACAACGAAGCCTGCAGCGGTTAAAGTTCTTTCAAACTTCTCATGCCACTGTTTGGGTGCTTGCTTGAGTCCATACAAAGACTTTAGAAACTTGCACACTTTTCGTTCCTGGCCATCTAGTACAAACCCATCTGGTTGTTCCATATAAATTTCCTCATCCAACTCTCCATTTTGGAAAGCAGTCTTAACATCCATTTGATGAACAAGAAGACCATGTGAGGCAGCTAGTGAAAGTAGAACTCGAATAGTGGTCATTCGAGCCACAGGTGAGTAAGTATCAAAGAAGCCTTCACCTTCCTTTTGGGTATAACCCTTAGCCACGAGCCGAGCCTTGTACTTTTCAATAGTACCATCGGGCCTAAGCTTCTTCTTGAATACCCATTTGCATCCTATAGGTTTGCACCCATACGGACGATCAGTTATCTCCCAAGTTTCATTCGCCAAGATGGAATCCATCTCGCTACGAACCGCTTCCTTCCAGTAGTCAGCATCTTCAGATGCATAGGCCTCTGAAATAGAACTGGGAGTGTCATCTATGAGATACACAAGAAAATCATCACCAAAGGACTTTGCAATCCTCTGTCTCTTGCTCCTAGTAGGAACTTCATTATTCTCCTCCACAGAATTTTCAAAGTGTTCCATCGAAATGGCAGGTTCAGTAATTGTAACTAGTTCCTGATTCGATGAACTAGGTATCTCCTGATTAGACGAGGTAGACATATCCTTCATGGGAAAGATATCTTCAAAGAAAGTCGCATCATTCGACTCCATGATCGTACCGACATGCATGTCAGGTACCTCGGATTTTACAACCAAGAATCTATAGCCAATACTATGAAAAGCATATCCCAGGAAAACACAATCCACAGTCTTTGGTCCAAGCTTCCGCCTCTTTGGAATTGGAACATTGACTTTTGCCAAACAACCCAATATTCGCAGATAAGAGAGTTTTAACCTTTTCTTCTCCCATTCCTCGAATGGAGTTATCCCTTTGTTCTTTGTGGGGACTCGGTTTAGGACATGACATGTCGTCAATATCGCCTCCCCCCACCATGCCTTGGAGAGACCCGATGTGTCTAACATGGCGTTAACCAAATCAGTTAGAGTACAGTTCTTTCTTTCGGCCACCCCATTTGACTGAGGTGAGTAGGGAGGCGTCCTCTCATCGATTATACCATGTTCCGCACAAAAAGCATCAAATTCATTGGAAAAATACTCTCCACCACGGTCGGACCTAAGCCTCTTGATTTTTCGATCAAGTTGGTTTTCCACTTCAGCTTTATAGATCTTGAAAAAGTTCAAAGCCTCATCCTTAGATTTCAGAAGATACACACGACAGTATCTAGTGGAGTCGTCAATTAATGTCATGAAATATTTCTTTCCACCTTTTGTCAAAACACCATTCATTTCACATAGATCTGAATGTATGAGCTCGAGTGGTGCAAAATTTCTCGTTTCCGCAGTCGTGTGAGACTTACGAGGTTGCTTACCTTGCACACACACTGGACACTGAGATCCCTTGACAGTGGTGAAACTAGGGATTAAGTTCAACTTTGCTAGTCGCGACATGCAACCAAAGTTAACATGACAAAGACGTGAATGCCACATTTGATTCACTATTGTTGCAAATATGATTAACAACTTTATTGCAAATGTCTGATAAGGATAAACGAAACAGGCCTCCTGACTCATAGCCTTTACCAACGAAGGTTCCATACTTGGATATTACAAATTTATTCGACTCAAAGACAAGCTTGTAGCCATCTCTACATAGAAGAGATCCGCTAACAAGATTTTTATTGACGGAGGAGACATAATGCACGTTCTTCAGCCGCACGATCTTCCCCGAAGTAAACTTCAGATCGACCGTGCCAACACCATGAACAGAAGCACTTGAACCGTTGCCCATCAGCACGGTTGAAGTCCCTGCGGTCTGATAAGATGAAAACATGGAAATATCACCGCATACATGCACATTAGCACCCGTGTCAATCAACCAATCAGGAGAATGACATACTGAAAGAATAGTGGGAAATATACCATACCCAGCATCCTTTATGTCAGTGTCTCCAATGACAACATTAGCGGTCTTGCCGCCTTTCCAAGGATGACGCTTGTCATAGCGATTAGGGAAACTAGGAGCCCAATGATCAGGATCCCCACACACATGAGAAGCACCTTTCTTCTTGTCATTATTCTGCTTGAAGTTCGTGTGTTGCACAGCCTTGTTCTTCTGTAGCGACCAGACCTCAAACAGTCTGTGCTGCTGTGCACCAGTGTCATTCCTGGATCAGTAATGCTGACACGCACAGTACAAATGGAGGATTTATAACAGAGTAGCAATCACACACTTATTACAACGAATATCTCAAAAGAGCATAAGTATGATAAGTATGGCTTAAGGCCATCTAAAAATGATAACAGCGGAAGGCTTGGAAGATAAGTGAGTCCATCAACTCCAACGGCATCACTGAGTATAAGACCACGACCTAAGGCACCTTACTCGTCGTCTGGAAAATCTGCAACATGAAACGTTGCATCCCGAAAACGGGTCAGCACATGGAATATGCTGGCAAAGTAACACATAGAGAATAAGGAACATAATAATGCTATACTACATGCATATATGGCTGGTGGGAAAGCTCTATGGTTACAGTTTTGCGGAAAGCCAATTTTTCCCTACTGCAAAGGAATAAATTTTATTTAACTATCATGGTGGTTGTTAAACATTGAGAAGGTACCTCCAACTCAATCCCAATTAGGTATCATCATTAACCCAACAATATTAATTAAAGTAACATGGTGATGAGATTCACATGATAATCCAAGTACTAGATACTCAAGTTGTCCATAACCGGGGACACGGCTAACCATGATTAGTTTATACACTCTGCAGAGGTTTGTGCACTTTTCCCCACAAGACTCGATCGCCTCCGTTGGGATTCTCGCACTTCAAGGTATTTGAGAAACGGATGACCGAGACACAGTCTTTCAGAAACAATCACCCTTTACTCCGGATGGACAGTTACACCTACTTTCCCCTACATCTGCTAGCCCACCTCTTCAAGTGATCATGTAACCTACTCAACTATGCTAGAGCCCATAATAGCTTGTGGCTGCACACGGAAGTTTCTAGCATGAATAATCTTATGATCCCTTTGAGCCTGGGTGGCGGTCCTTATAAAAACAGACAACACTGGGTTCTCTAGGTGCCTCAATCCACCCAGATGTGAGTTTTAGTTGCCACCTTAGGTAAACCATTAATTAACAATCTCACATCTGTCGTGAATATCTCTCACACCCAATCCACGTCTACGAGCATAGCATGGCAATATAAGCAACGTAGAAGTAACTCCCAAGGGTTTGATAAATAAAACAGGTAATAGGTACTACCTCAACTACATCCCAATACCCACGGTTTAATTAGATCCTAACCATGCAATGTTTGAGAATTGATCTAATGCAATAAAAACTGGGTATGGAAAAGTATGATCAAAGTGTTACTTGCCTTGCTGATGATCCGTGAAACCTAGAGATTCGAAGTAACAAGCGGCGCACTCCGGGTACTCTATCGCAAACAAACAAGCAAACAATGAGTACTCATCTAATGCACAAGTAAAACTCAAATAGAAGAACTAACCAGAAAGTTCAACTTAAGAATCTCCGGTTTGCAAAAAGAATCAAATCGAACGAAGCAACGAAAACCAAACGGCGAAAGAAACGAGCTTCGTTTACTAATCTGGATCTAGGTCAAATTTTACAGTAGCAAAAACTTGTTTGAGCTGGTTAAACGGAAAGAGAATTTCGAGACGAAAATCTAGGCGCTTGAATCACCTGATTCCGATAAACGAGCGAAAAGTTAAACGAAAACGAAGATCTGATCAGAAATCGAGATCTGGAAAAATCGCGGAAAAATCCGACGAAAAAGATAACTGACGAACAGTTAAACGAACGGACGTTCGTTAACAGCGAAAATCCGACGAACACGTTCGTTAAAATGAACGGGTCGGTGAACGTTCACTAAATAATAAAACCAAAAAATATATAAGCCGATCTAGGGTTTAGAAAAAAAAAAGGAACGGTTTTTTTTAAAACCGGCAAGGGCGGCGGCGGCTCGGTACCTCGTCGGGACGGGCTCCGGGGGGCGGCTTGGGGCTCCGGCGGGGGTCGGCGAGGGCGGCGGGGTGGCGGGGCTCGGGCGGCGGCTCGGGGCGGCGTGGGGCGGCGGCGAGCTGCGGGCAGCGGCGCTGCGGGCTCCGGCGGCGGCGGCTTGGGCGGGGCTCGGGGTGAGGGAGGGGGCGGCGGAGGTGGGTATATAAGAGAGGGGGGCTGCTTGGAGGAGGGGGCAAGGCGGCGGCGATGGCGTGCTCGCCTCGGACTCGGGCGGCGGCGATGGCGTGCTCGCCTCGGACTCGGGCGGCGGCGATGGCGTGCTCGCCTCGGACTCGGGCGGCGGCGATGGCGTGCTCGCCTCGGACTCAGGCGGCGGCGATGGCGTGCTCGCCTCCGACTCGGGCGGCGGCGCAGGCGTGCGCGCGAGGGAGACGGCGCGGGGTGGGCCGGCCGGCTCGGCTGGGCCTCGGCCCGGTCGGGCGCGGTGTTTTTTTTAAAAAAAATTCCGCCGAATCTAAAAAAAATCACAGAAAAATAAAGAAAAATCCAAAAATGATAAAACAAATTTTCCCCGTCTAATTAAAATAATTAGAACAAGGTGAACATTTTTTTGACACAAAAATGCAGTTTTGAAAACGTGCAATTTTTTTTATGCAAGTAAAATTGCAAATAAAATCCGAATAGAATCCCATATATGATTTTAATATTTTTCCTCCAATATTTCAATTGTTTTGGAGAATTCATATTTTCTCCTCTCATTTATTTTAATATGAAATATTTTTCGGAGAGAAAAATAATTAAAACCAAAATCCTCGTTTTTATTATTTGATAAAATCAAATATGAAAAATCGGGAAAATCCCCAACTCTCTCCGAGGGTCCTTGAGTTGCTTAGGATTTATCGAGGATTTGCCAAAATGCAATAAAATATGCTATGCAATGATTATCTAATGTATAACATTCCAAATTGGAAATTTGGGATGTTACATCTTCCCATCAAACTTTGCTTTACCATCAAACTTGCCCTTGTTCTTGAACTTGTGGGGCTGGAAGTTCTTCTTCTGTTCCAGATTGGCACTAGATCCTCCCTCAATACCTCGAGCACGTGTGTCCTTTGCTCTCGCCTTTTCTTCCACATCAAGAGTGCCAATGAGATCCGGAACGGAAAACTCCTGCCTCTTATGCTTCAGTAAGGTAGCAAAGTTCCTCCATGAAGGAGGAAGCTTATTGATGATACCTCCGGCAACAAACTTGTCTGGTAGCATACAACTGAAGTGCTCAAGTTCTCTAGCAAATGACTATATCTCATGAGCTTGCTCAACCACGTAGCGCTCTTCAGTCATCCTGTAATCATAGAATTGCTCCATGATGTACAGCTCAGTGCCAGCATCCGAGACCCCAAACTTGGCCTTGAGTGCATCCCACATATCTTTTCCATTATCAATTGACGCATAAGCATCAACTATGTTCTCACCAAGAACACTCAAGAGATCAGCCTTAAACAGAGTATCCATTTTCTGAAAAGCTTGTGCATGTTGAGCATCAAGCTCTCCTTCAGGTTTGCCAAGAGTGGCATCATAGCAACTCATGGTTTGAAACCATAAGACTGCTCTCACGCGCCACCTCTTATAGTGGATACCCTCAAACATAGGAGGTCTCATGGAAGCAGCAAAACCACTTGGTGTAAATTGCCTATAATAAGGTTTTTGGATTGTTGGAAATATGAGCAATTTACCATATGATTTTATTAACGGAAATACTAGATAAAGCATGACTAAAGTAGCAGAGATAAAGCAAGTCATGCAATCTGACAAAGAGAAGGTAGATAACATCTGCAAATATAAACTAGAACCGAACATCTCTAGAGTAGACAGTAGACCAAGTAGCATATATGAAGTAGAACCTATCATGTGTAGGGCAAGGACTAGAACAAGGAACTGTGGCAGAACCTCTAACAGGAAAAACAAGAACACGTACGGGACAGCAGCTGCAACAGTAGCACTGGACTTGGGGTCGGTGTCCTCGGTAGCCATGTCGGGGAGGAGGTTGTCGACGTCGGGGAAGTAGTCGTCGGAGTCCGGGGTGTCCGTAGTCGCGCAGAGCACTCCCCAAAAACCTTATCACCCTTCTCCCGTACAGGACTCAAAGAGGTGCGGTTTCGGAGGCATATTGTCCCGACCTGCGGTGCACGCCGCAAGCCGGGATGAGGAAGATCGTAGCAACAGCGCAGTGTTCAGGAACCGGTGGCGAGAGGAAGAATGAGTTCTGGTACGTCTCTCTGAGAGGAGCGACCTCCCTTTTATAGGCGCAGGAGAAGGAGGCGAGAGGCTGCGTCGGGAGCTGAAGGGAACGAGGGAGATGAAACGAACAGATAGCAGCCGAAGGGTGCAACATTCCGCTCATTCCCGCAACCCGCGGTGCGGCGCGGCGCGGCGCGTCGTGACGAGGCGTGGCGAGGCGGGCAGCGGAGGAGGAGCGCGCGTGGATTTCCCTCTTATTCTCATGCTCATACATACGGGGAAAGAACCTCCCTTATAAAGAGGTCCAACTCCCTCTAAACTAGCAATGTGGGACTAAACTTTAGTAGTGTCCCTTGCCTTGCACGAATGGGCTAAGTGGGCCTCTAGGATTTATTAGGAATTTCTGGAATTGTTATTGGGCTAGGCCCATAAATAGATAAAATTCCAGCAGATGAGCCCCCTGAGTACTGCCTGTAGAGCCATTGGGAGGAGCACGCGGGGCACTGCTTGTTGGGCCAGGTAGGGGAGGAGGTGGCGGAGCATGCCGTGTAGGGCCTGGAGGTGGAGGAGGTCCTCGAGGGTTGCCATCATCTGATGGCCCCGTAGCAGCAGCCGGTTTTTTCTTTTTCTTGGACTTGTTCAGGTGGCCGATCTCGGTACGTGCTCCGCGCATATGCTTGTATACAATGGCCTGTGCTGCATCAGGCCCACTGGCAAACTTGGCTAGTTTCCAAAAATCGTATATCATGTTTCTCTCCCTTATCTTCTTCTTTGATTGAGGAGGCATTTCATCCAGTTGCTCATACCCGGTCCCTGGCGCACTAGGGACAGCAGTAGGTGTCCACCGTCTTAGCATGTACCTTTCCGGTATGACATCAACTCCAATATGGGTGAACACCTTGAGGATGTGGCAACAGAGCATGTCGTCCTTATCCATTTTGCAGCACTCACACAAATAGGAACCCTCAGCCACCCTTGCCTGCACCAAGTAGTTTCGAGAACCATATTTGGCAACAAATTCCTGGTTCGGTCTGAGCTCAAAAAGGTCAGCACCAACTTGGAACACATTATAACATCCAATCAGCTCAAACTCTTCTCAAACTTGCGGTAAAGGTCCCTAGTGTAGGTTTCGTAAGCTTGCCTCTCTATTGGGAAGTTGGACCATAGCTCAATCTCAAGGTGTTCTGTCCTGTAATCACTGCAGCCTTCCTTGGCAAGGATGTGGTTCTGAATTTTTTCATATTGCTTGACGAAGTTCAGCATTGAGTTGTGTGGGTTCACATATCTTTTTAGGACGGCGTTGAACCCGTCACTATGCTGTGTAGACTGCAGGAAGGGGAAGAACCTGTGTTTGAAGTAGCACGGCACCCAAGTTGACATGTATTCGTACAACTCCTCAAAGTGCGTGTGTGTCATAGCCTCGTACTTCATCATTAACCCAGCCCAATTCTGCTCAAACTCGTCTATAGTGAAGCTGAAGTCAACACAGTAGTTGAAATCATCAGAGAGCCCTGGATTCCGGCACAACGGCCAACCAACTTTTTCCCGAGCCTTTTTCATGATGTGCCATCGATAACAACGATGCACTGTGGTTGGAAAGATGCTCTGTATTGACTGCCTCATTGCACCATCCTGATCGGTTATGAAGTTGTCAGGAGGTTTGCCACTCATAGCCTCTAGGAATGCTCGGAAGACCCAATCAAAGCTCGATGCCAACTCCTGCCTCACAAACGAGCAACCCAGCATGAAAGATTGGCCATGTCAGTTTATTCCGATGAAGGGCGCGAACGGCATATTGTACATGTTGGTCATGTAGGTGGTGTCAAACGATATGCAATCGTGGTACGCCTCCGCATAAGCTTTTCGAGCTGAGCCATCCATCCAAAATATGTTGACAACTCTGTCCTCTTCATCATATTTTACCTTATAGAAGAAGTCTGGATCGGTTTTTTGTATATCCTTGAAGTGCGCAATTGTCTCAATCATGTCACCCTCCTTTGTGTCATCTCTACGGAAACTTGTACACAGATTTGTTATTGCCTTTGGTCCGAACGGCACCATCATCTCAGATCCATAGAACTCTGCCATTACATGCATGATATAAAAAGAAACAATATATCTTTTTTTAGTCGCACGAATGCACATATCCAGCTGCACAGTAATATGCATGTGTTGGCACAGAAGATAGTTGCAGGAAATGGACAACCAGCTGCACCTTTTAGAAAACACTTTCATTTTGCACACAGGACATTATGTAGTTGCGCAGTGAAGGTAATCTAGTTGCACAGGACATTATGTAGTTGCACAGTGAAGGTACTAGTTGCACACTTAAGGCATTTTAGTTGCACACTGGGCTGTCTAGAGGGAAACTTAATTCTGTAAGGGATATAGAAACACACCTGTAGTCAAGTTGCAGTTATATAAGATGCGCAAAAACTCCTTTTCATTAGGAGAGATGCCTTGGTGGGATCTCAAGTATTTGGACAACGAAGGTTTGTTCACTAGTGGATGATTGTGGTCACGAACAAAGTGCGTCACCTGCCATCGCCCATCTACCAGCTTCACCAACAATTTTTCCTTGCATTGAGTCTGCTTTATTGTCTCGCGTTTACGCTTCTTCTTTTTCTTACTAGTACCAGCCTCCTCTTTAGCAAATATTGGAGGTTCATCTTCCATCTCCTCATCACTGTCAATAGGTTTTGGATCTGGTATATGGTCCAAGACAGGAGGAGCCTCAGCTCCTCCATCATCAGCTTTTGGCTTCTTGTACTTGTTACAGCAAAACTGCTGTTTTACCAATACATTTGTGCGAGCTGTCCGCCTAGAGGTGTTCCTTTTTACAGAGAAACCCATCCATAGGGCGTAGCTGTTGTAGTGATCCTTAGCAATTTGAAGGGTGTCAAACCTCATGCCAACATAGGGTTCCATCGGTTGAGAACCAGCCTCATCTTCTCCTTCTTCTCCTTGCACAGCACCAGCTCCGAGCTCAGTCCTGGTTGGACCAGGAACATTTGCCGCAGTGCCCGTGTCACCAAGAGTATGGCTCTCTGACTGCAAAGACACCACTATAGGGGCACCACGGGTTGATGACTGCCCTGCTACATTGTCATGGCCCATAGGGTTAGGCCCACGACTTGTCTGCGTGTAGTAAACAGAGCGCCCATTTTCTGTCAAATTTCCTTGTGGTATGCTGGGTTGCTGCTGATCGATATCATAAGGAAGCTCATTGAGATCAGGAGGCAACTCATTGGGATCAAGCATATTTTTCCCTTTTTTTGGCTGCTGCCACACATCCCCTTCATATAAAAAAGAAGGAAGTGATGTCATCAGTTTAATCATGAAAGAGTGTTTCCAAACAACCTAAAAGCTTATTAAATAACGTTGCACACCATTATGGCAATCTTAGTTCCAAAAGCAACATGTCTATAGCAGAATCTTTATTATAACAGGTATGTTTTTTTTCACAGAGTTTTTATGTTAGTTGCACAGTTTGCAGTAAATAGCTGGCAAGAACATGACTTTTTTTTACTACAAAGTTTTTCTGACTTTTTCCTCTGTTTTGTTGCAATGATCCGCAAGTTTTCTGTTTGGCAAGGAGCTGATTTAGATTTTCTGCACATAATTTGGACATAATTTGATGCCACAATTGAGACGGAGAAATCCAGATGAAAGAAGAGACAAGAATTGGATGACAGATTATAGATATATGTTTTTCATCGCCGTTTCTGTTTTTACTTCTAGTATAGTGAACATATTTTTTACACCATAGCTTTGCAATAGGTGTGGGACCAGAATATATGTGTGGGACAAGAATATATATGTGACTATTTAAATATGGTTTGTGGTTTCATTAGCTATGTACAAAAGTTTCTTGTGTTTTCGCTGTCGCACTACAGATTTTTGGTTTTGGCTAGAGTAGATGTCTCAGTTGGCCAGGATGCATATTTTCAGTTGGCCAGCATGCATGTTCAGTTGGACAGTCAATGTGTTTAGTTGGCTAGAATAGATGTTTCGGTTGGCCATGATGCATATTCAGTTGGCCAGCATGCATGTTCAGTTGGCCAGGATACATGTTTTTATTGCACATATACTTCAGGTTTTCTATAGTGTTCACTCAGAATATATGTTCAGGATTCATGTTCAGTTTGCCTAGCATGCATGCTGAGTTGCCAAAATACAGGTTCAGTTGGCTGGGATGCATGTATAGTTGCACAGTTATGCATTTTCCGATGGCTACAATGCATATTTAGGTTTTTGGCTACAATGCATGTTGAGTTGGCTAGAATCATGTTTCGGTTGGCCAGAGAACTTGCTTTAGTTGGCTTGTTTAACATATCTAGGTGGGGGAAACTTGGTTGGCATGCATGTTAGAAAAATGTTCAGTAAAGTTGGTCTCAAACCATGTTTAGTGTGCAACTAGGAAGCTGTGCAACTAAACCTAATGACTTGTGTTTAGTTGCACAAACCAGGAAATAGTAGGCTTCTATCCATGGTTAGTTCACAGTAATTCATGGTACTTGTTTTCAGTTGCAGATATGACAATCATGGGGGGAGGTTGGGGTTATGTGCCAGATCCACCTCTTTTTGAAGCAGCTTCTCCATGGATTTCTGCTAGATCCATGGAGAAGGGGGTTGACATAATGTAGTAGAAGAAGGGGGAAGTGAAGAGGGGCAGAGGGAGGGAATTTACCTGCCCTGATGTTGCTGCCTGGTATGGCTCTGACCACCCTGCCCTTAGATCTTTTTTGAAGCAGCTTATTTTTCTACTTTGGGGCTGCCATGGCGGCTGTGTAGGAGGAGGAAGAAGGGCCTTGGATCCCCTTCTTTCGTGGAGAAGAAGAAGACACCATGGTGGCGTGACGGCGAGCGGGCATGGGAGGGGCTGGGTACGTACAGCTGGCCACGTGGGAGCAGGGCCGGTCCTGAGATTTCGGGGGCCCGGGGTGAACTAAAAATTGGGGGCCCTTAATATACAAGTCATTGTAATTATACGTGCGCATGTGTGTGTGTATATATATATATGTATATTTGTCTCAAGAAAATGTATACATAAATTATTATTAGTAATACTTAAATGCATCCAAAATCGGTATGCATATCAAATGATTCATACATATTACCTTAAACATTTCTGCTAACATTCCTCGATGCAAAGTCACTTATGATGGGGTCGATGTCAATCTCATCCAATAATTTCTTCTCGATGCATAATGTAGCCAAACCATTTAACCTCTCTTGAGTCATTGTTGACCTCAAATAATTCTTCAATAATTTCAACTTTTTGTAGAGCCAGCAAATAATACATATATGTGTTGAACAATTCCAAAAAATGAAACAGCTTTCTCACATGATTTTGCCATATCACAAAGAGTGAGATTGAGACTATGACAAGCACATGGCATATATAATGCACTTGGATTCATATCAAGTAACCTAGATTGTACCCCTCGGTATTTTCCTTTCATATTAGAACCATTGTCATATCCTTGACCCCTTATATCATTAATATTTAGGCCAAAAGACTCAATAGATTGAAGCAATGCTTTAAAAATCCCTAAGCCAGAAGTGTCATCCACTTTCAAGAACCCCAAAAAGTACTCCTCAATTTTTATTTTGCCATCAGACAGATTAACACATCGGACTAGAAAAGTCATTTGTTCTTGATGACTAACATCAGGGGTACAATCTAGGATAACAGAGAAATACTTAGCCTCTTTAACAACCTTTATAATAGAACATATGATGTCAGAAGCCAATAGAGATATCAACTCATTCCATATTTTGTGACTGAGATAATGATAATGGATTTCTTTATTCTCAATACTTCTAAGATGATCCTGCATTACCATGTCAAATTCTGCAATCATCTCAATGCAAGCTAAGAAATTACCATTATCATCCTTGTAAAGCTGCTCACTATTTCCGCGAAAAGCCAAGTTGCGTTTACCAAGATATTTCACAACAACTATTATTCTTAACAAAACTTGCCTGCCACGTTCTTTCTCCTTTGTTATTTGATGTTGCAATTCCTTGTCAATAGTTTCCTCTTTCCGTAGTCTAACCCTCAATTCATTCCACTTGTTCATGTTATTAATATGCTCGATGATGTTTTCATGTTCTTTAAGCTTGTCACTAATATGCCTCCAATGTCCTAGTCCATCATGTGCTAAGGAACTCTAACTCCTGTTGATGCTAGACTTGAATATCTTACAACAGAAGCAAAAAAAATTATTGACATCTTTTGAATAAACTAGCCATTTTCTATCATGTTCCTCTCCATTGCTTAATTTTCTATGATAATGAGCATACGAAAAATGTCTTCCTGCATCATCTACCTTGTATTCCAGTTTTCCCTATCTCATAGGCCCTTTCTCAACTAACGCATCTCTTGCTTTATTACCAAGATTATCCCAATCTCTTGGATCATAAATATCGGCAGTATAAACTGGTTGTTCATCAACACTAGCAGATTGGGCATGTGCATCTGACGAATTACCTACATTCTCGGAGCCACTTACATTGTTATCGCCGGTGTTGGTGTTGATATTTTCTTTTTGCTCATTAGTGTCCGAATTCTCATTAGTTTGTTGCTCTTCCACTATAGCAACAATCGCCAATGCATCATCTGGGTTTGTCGAAGCAGTGGAAGCACCAATATTAGTCGGCTTGAGAAATTGGTGAATACCTTCGCGTTGCGTGTGTATCAATTTCTCCACTTCCTTCTTCTTTTTCCTTTTAGAGCTACATGATGGATAGTTCCTCTTACTGGAGGACGTCATAATAACACACACACAATGCTGAAAAGAAAACAATTTGTTCTATCAATTGTTGAACAGTGCCCGCTATGAATCAAAGGAATTTTTTGTATCAATATTACATACCTCAAATCCTCAATACCTGATGGAGTGATGGTCAAACTTCATTGCATGTGCGTATACAATACACAGGGGACTGCACAGCGCATAGATTCTACAGAGGGTTGAGAAGAGAACAATTGAGCGAATGCCAAAGAGGACCCCAGAATTGAAATCAGCGGAGAATATATACAAATTAGGAAGGAAATGACCAGGGGCACCGACGCGGGAGTTCGTGCGTGCATGTACGGCGGCGTCAGCAACTAGCAGCTAGGGCCGGGACCTGGGAATCATTGCGCTTGCATGACTCTGCGTGATGGATCAAACGAGCAATCCAACAGAATAGGAAAGGAATCGTCCAGGCCGCTGATTGATCGCTAATTTTTGTACGTGAAAGGAAATTCCGCTGGTCGCTGGGATCGGGAGATCGGGCTGCGGCTCCCTGGAACGCATCTGCCCAGTATGGGCCATAGGTCTATAGCCTACATACATACCTCGGGGGGCTGGATTTTGGAAGCCTGGGGCGGCCGCCCCTGGCCCCCCCCCCCCCAGGGCCGGCCCTGCGTTGGAGCGTGGGGAGACTTTTCTCTCCTTCTGTTTGGGCCTATCAGGACTGGCCGCTTGATCGTGTGGGTTTGGTGGTCGGTTTCCTTTTCTAGAGCGCAGGACCGCGAGGTGACAGGGAGTTTCCTTTTCAGGCCGGCCGCTCGATCGCACTAGTGGGTAGCCGGCCGCCCACTAGACGCATCCCAGATTTATATCAGTGATTGTTAGCTAGAAAAGCAGAGGTGGTGCATGGGCTAAACTATGCATGCAACTTGAAACGAGACCAACATGCTGAAAGCAAACAACAAATTACCGCCGGAAGAAGTAAACAACGCTAAAGTACAACCAACCACAAGAATTAGACGTGCTGAAATTGTGTACCTCTCACGGTTGTTGTGCCTTGCGCTCGCACACGTTGACCGGTTGAAACCCTGTTCTGTCTTCTGTGGGAGAAACAGCGAGATGCAGGGGTATTTATAGGTGGTCCTAACAGTAGCGGCCGCACGAACGAACTGACTTAGGGCGTGTTTGGTTGCCGTGCGCTACAGTACCCGCATTGCATACACTTCTCCACCCAACCTGGCTATGCAAATGCAGCCTCAAATGCACCATCAGCATGTTTTTTGGTTGCCTGCATGGGCAGAACCACACTGCCTGGTGTTTGGTTGCCTGCATGTTAGTGGACAAACCCAAGGCATGGTGTTTGGTTGTATGCAACGCCTGGTGTGTGGTAACCTCTTTGGCTAGTTGGTGAGGTTACCACCACACTTCGGCAGCACACATCCTAAGCACAACAGAGTATAAACAGAGCATCAACTAGCATAATTCAGATATAAGCAGTACCACACTTCATAACAGTTCAACGCATAAACCATAAACATGTTCAAAGCAGACTCGATAGTACGCTAGAAAGAGGTGGCCCGGCCCTACTCCTTGGCGGCGAAGGCTTCGTCGTGCTTCCCGTACTTGTTGACGACCTCAATGCCATCATCGTCGAAGATGATGACCTTGAGGGTGTCGGGAGTGAGGAGCTTGAACGTCACCATGTAGCCGATCTTGATCTGATGAACGGCTGCGTAGGTGGCCCAACCCTGATCCAGGGTCACCCTGCCGTTCATCAGCTTGACCATCACCTTCCAGGAGCAGCCGGTGTTGTTCCTGAGCTTGAACTCCATCTGCACCGTGACGAAGTGCTTGGTGAAGTCTAGGGGCATGGGGATGCACTCAAGTTTCGGTGCAAGGATGACCTTGCAGAAGTGAGTTGGGCCATCCTCCTGATGGTAGTGGCCGTAGTTGCGGCTCTTGTTGCTGGGGGGTTCCTCCATGCCCTCGTCGTCGCCACCCTCAGGCGTCTTCGGGTCTTCCTCGGCGGTGGGCGGCAGCACAACCACGTCGGGCATTGGGTGAAGGGGTTGCTTGCCCTTGTTGTCAACGGCCGGGAGCACCTCCAAGCCCATCTCATTGCTCTCCTCAATCTGCACACAATTCATGGAGTCACGCACATCACAGAGTTCATGGCTAATTGAAGAGCTTGTAGTTAAGACGGCATGACTGTCACTCTTCTCCTCCTCTCCATCCCCCTATATTTACTCACCCTGCCCACCACTACTTACCCACCCCCTCTCTTCTCTCACTGTCAACCTTCCTCCTCCCCATCGCCATGAGCTCTAGCTCCAGCTCCAACGCCAACCCCTTCCCTTGGGGTATTGGCTGGAGGGCCTTCTTCCTCAGGTGGTCGGCTGGTGACCACACCAAGTTCGAGAACACCATGGGGGTGTGCTCGAACTTCGGCTCCATGCCGGACATGCAGAACGAATCTAACGCAGTGCTCATGAAGGCCACTAAAGAAGAGCTAAAGACGCTTATTCCTGACCCAGCGAAGGGCGCGATGGCAGTTGACATCATTCGCTGGGCCATGAATCAGGCCATCTCCGACGACGCTAAAAAGAGGAAGAAGTGGTGCAAGTACAAGACCTCCTGGGCTCCTAATGACCGCCGTGCCGCAGTGTATTGGGAGACGGCTATCGCGCCGCCGGCGGGCATTGGTGGGGAGTCTAAGGAGGAGGAACAAGAAGCGGTGCACATGCTAGCGAGGGCACCGGAGCCAGGCCGACGTACCTGGCAGATCGACCTCGACTCCGCCGAGTACGACGACGACGACCCGCCGACCCGCACGGCGATGAAGAAGAAGATGAAGGCCAGCGGCTCGACCAGCCGCTCCGCACGCCGGTGATGGCCGCCACGGTCAGCCGGTGTCCGTTGTCCACCCCCAATCCCCCTATCCCCCTATCCCCCAATCCCCCAATCCCCCTTCTGCATTCCGATCTTGCATGTATGGACTCGCATGAACTGCTATGAACTAGTATGAACTACCTCTATGCTTATCCACCTCTATTCCCCATTCCCCTCCACCGTGGATCGAATGTAGCGTGCATGTCGAAGAGAGAGAAGTGCTTACCGCCATTGATGGAGTCCGGTGGTCTTCTTCCTCTACTCCGATCCGGCGCCGCCGGTGATGGAGTCCGGTGGTCTTCTTCCTCTGCTCCGATCCGCCGCCGCCGGTGAGAGTTGGGAGAGTGGGGAAGAGTGGGGAGAGGGAGCGGTGAGGGGCGGTGAGGCTAATAACTGCCGGCGCTTCGGGAAGCAACACGGCTTCTCGAGCGTGGCCGCGCGCGTGCAGCCGCCGCAGCCCACGTGCACTGCTCGGGCCTGGCCCTGGAGAAACTGCCGATTCGTGCGTTCCGAGTGAGGCAAGCCCAGAGGTGCTTTAAGAAGCGTGCGATGTAAGCCCAATAGTGTATGCGGGCTACCAAACAGGCTGATCACTTTCCCGCGGGCCTGGTCGAGGCCTATGCAGGCAACCAAACACGCCCTTAGCGATTGATACCTGCCGTAATTTGTGTTGTATACAGATTGATTGGCACAGGCGTTGCAAGATCAAAATAATTGACGGCTGAGATCGATGGTGGCACGGATCGCTGTGCGTATATCGCGCCCTGCCATTGGCCGGTGTTTCTATGACACGGATTGTGGCAAATCCTGCCCCCCTTTTTTGCCTTTGAAATTTGTGGTGGGTATACTTGTGAAATTTTCCCAGCACGAGACTGCATGCATGCATGCAGAGGTTGCCCGACCTCTTTTTTTTACTCCACAAAACTTTCAATTAATTCACGTCATGGCAGTAAGAAAACACCAAAAATAATAGAAATTATAACCTTGCCCGCGGACCACCTGCCGACGATTACAAGTACCGAAGCGAGGCGAAAGCGCGCCGTTGCCGTCGTACCTCCCTCGCGGAGCCCGGCAACCCTTGTTGTAGTAGAGAATCTGAAGGCGTCGTGCTAAGGCCCCATAGGACCAGTGCTTTAAAGCAGCAAAAATAGCTGATGAAAAAATCATAGATTGAAAGAATCAAACATGTGAACACCTAAATAAAGATGAACTAAGACCGGATCCAAATAAAGCAACCGAAAACTAGCACCGACCGAACTGTGAGATCCAACGAAGACACGCCTCCACACGCTCCAACAAAGCTCTGCACACATCAGGACGGGGATAGAACGTGAGAGATATTTATTCCTACTGAGGGGCGCCATCGCGGCCGCCACACAACCCCAACCAAGACATTGAACCTTAACAAGAATGAGAACAGGATCCCTCCCGCTGGTAGGGGGTGAAGTCCTCTACACATCCATGGCCCAAAGGGCGTCAGAGATGAGGCGGACCGGTGATGGCGCCGGATGGAGGAGGAGGATAGTCTTTTTTGGTGAGGTTGGTCGACCAACTATCCTGTGTAAGAAAAGACTGTTGCCTTAGCTTCTCACCTTCCGCTTGGTGTTTGCGCGTGTTGTGGGGGGGAGGGGGGTTCCATTCCAAGCAGTCAAGTGCAATTTGAACATCCAAACGCTGCCATGTCCGCCCACATGAGGCATATAAAATTAAATTTTACAACAAGTTGTAGTCATATAAAATAAAATTTTGTAATCCAACATGATGATTTTTTTGGGTTTGACCGATTCATTCGCTTGCGGATGCTGAAAAACAGTGATTTTGTATCGTTTGTAAGATGAAGTGAGATGTTGTTGCCCTTTTCAACTGGGATGGAGTGAGGAGCGACATGTGTCTTAGTAGAGCCCTCGACGTATCAGGTCATGCAATCCCGTCTAAATCGTATACACGAATGTACAATCACGTCGCAAAAAATACAGCTTTTGGGGCCGGGGCACCGGCCGAAGCTTCGGCCGGTCCAGTCCACGCGCGTACGCCGCGACCCACTCGCGAGCAACCACGTGGCGCTGCGGATCTCGCGGATCTCATCTCGCGACCCATGGGTGGGCTGCGCTGCTTCCTCTCTCTCTCATCTCGCCGGTCCCTACCTCAGTTGGCCGTCCTCGTCGCCGTTCGCCGCCCCCGCCGGCCGTCCTCATCGCCGGTGGTCACCCGCGCCGGCCGTCCTCGCTCGCCGGCCCCGGCGGAAGCTGGGACCGCGTCGTGGCCTGCTGCAACCGGTGCCCAGGAGAGCTGCCATCATGAATGGCGAGCATGGTGACGGCGAGCTGCGAGGACGGCGGCGCTCGCGCTGCAGACATGGCGGAGGCATTGCAGAACCTGCCGCACGCCCTCATGCTACAGCCGTTAACCAAAATGCTTCAAACCAAGATGGAAAAAGCTTCAACCAGATACATCAAAAGCTGCAAGCAGTCATTGGCATGGCGGAGTGCTACAACCGTCGACATAAAATGCTACAACCCTTGATGAAAAAGCTTCAACCCGAAACGATAGAGAAAGCATTAACCAAGGCTGCTACAAAGAAAAAAGCTGCAACCGTTGATAGAAAAGCTTCGACCATAGATGAAAAAACTACAACCATTGAAAAAGAAAGCTACAACCATACACTGCATAACCAGAAAAGTTGCATCCGTTGTAGAGAAAGCTTCAATCGTATGTGTGAAATGCTTCAACCTACAGTCGAAGCTTTTCTGAAAACGATGGAAACTTTTTTTTTGTGTTTGCTACACCCATGTCATTTTTTTGCTGCAATCGGCAACCACAGAAGCTACATACGGTTAACATTTTTTTGCTACAATGACGACGGCGGGCTGCAGCGGTAAGCTATGGCAGACTACACCCCACGGCGAATTTTTGCTGGAACCGGTTGTAGCAAATTCAATCGCCGGTGGTAGCAAAAATCTATTACGGTTGCAGCAAAACGGCATCATCGTCATCGCGGGATCGCAGCTGAGATAAGAAGTTTGAAGCTGCAGTTTTGCTACATGCTTCAACCGGCATAGATTTTTGCTACAACTAGCATAGCATTTTGCTACAACTAGCGTCACGTTTTGCTACAACACACAGCCGGCGTCGCGGTTTTGCTACAACTAGCATCGTTTTTTGCTACAACCGGCATAATGTTTTGCTACATCCATCACGGCCGAGCTGCGACCCAGCACGGGTTTCTGTTCCGGCGGCGAGATCCAGCACGGGGGGCAGGGGCGGATGCTGCAACCGGTCGCCGGCGAGCTGCTACGGGCTCGCGGCGGGCTGCAACCTCGACCGGCCGTAACCATGGCCGCACGCTGCTGCATCCATGGAGGTTTCAGAAACAAACGAAGACGGCATAGGTGAGGGCGGACGACCAACGGCGAGGGCGGCGACCGTAGGCGACCGACGGCGAGGGCGACCGGCGGTGAGGAGGCGAGGCGAGGCGGTCGGCACGTGCTGAGGCGTCGACGCGCACGAGGGGACCCGTCCTTTTCCCTGTACGGGAGGTTGAAGAAGGAGGTGAGGGGAGGAATGGATCTGACGGTGCAGGGGACCAGATCTGACGGCTGGGGCTAGACCGGCCCAACCGTTGGGCCGGTGCGCCGGCGCAGATCACTGCCCTATGTACATATATACACGGCTGGGTTCTTACATCAAGGGTAGAGACAACAGACGGCTGCACCAGACAGTGAGACCTTCTCAGCCTTCCGGCGCCAACCAAAGAGTTCATTATTCTCCCCTCTGACGAAGACAACACTCACCACTGAAAGCCCCAAGACATGGCAACGAGGAGACCACCCGTCCTACTATATATGCCACTAAACCACCTCTATCAATTGTTGGCCATGGGAAATATGTCCTCCTATGGACATACTCCTATATAGCGATCGATCGGAGGAAACGGAAACTCGGCCGCTACGGAACTGAGTATGCCACGGTAACGGAACATATATGTGACCGGCACGGATATAGAGAGAGACATAATTCCAAACAAAATATCTCTACACTATAATTAATTCATAAATTCCTTCTTGCTAGATGCAAGTTCATGCTGCAAGTCGTAGATCATTCCATGACATTATCGTAGCAACCCAGTCTGTTACGATTTTCACCTTTGGGTAATTTCACTGCTCCCTAGTGCTACGTGTCTTGTTTATCGAAAGTCAACTGGCTTGGTCGAAACGAACGAAACAACAACTGTTCATCGGGAGCCAACCGGCTAGATCGGAACGGCCAAGACGGCGTCCTGTTGACCGGAAGCCAACCCGCTGGGCCGGAACGGCCGATACGGGGCCATGTTCACCCCCCCCCCCCCACCCCCCCACAATTGGCTGGTTGTGACGTACCGTAGAACGGCCAACTGCCTACGGCCTTCACGGGGTCCTGTTTATCAACCCTCAACCGACCACGGTGTGGCGTATAGCGGCGTGGCCTCCTCGATCGATCGGGGTCATGTTCATCCAGCACCAAGCTACCACGGGGGTCCTGATCATCCGACCCCCACCGCGGCATACACACGCGCAACATCAAGGGGGCTGTTAATCCATAGCTAACCAACCGGCTCGGTCAACTCATCACGTCTCGCGCAAAAGGGGCTCGTTGCAACTGGCAGCAGGTCTCAACTCGATTTACGTATCACGAGCGCGAACATGAGCAGCTTGGAGTCCTAAGAATTTCAGATTTTTTGTATTTTTAATTACTATTCACCGAGTGTTGATGAGCATGGGACCCATTTTGAATTATCAACATAGGAGGGAAGCGGAGATTTTACTCCAGGCTCAGCTATACCCGCTCGTGGTAAATTCAAAAAAAAAAAAAAAAAATAGGCATCCAAGTTGCTTATGTGCGTGCAATTATTTTTGTGATGTTTGGACACGTGAGAAGCTCATGCAAAAATAAAAATCACTTGTCTGAGAGCTCTTATTTTTCATTCGATGGTTGAAATACAAATTGACTTCTTCTTTTTTTGCGAGGTGATACAAATTGACAATTTGGCCGAACCAAGTGGACCTTCCGAATTGTCGTAGCCACATCAATACACTCCGCATAGATAGCTAGCTGTTGTAGGATCGCGCGCTAGGTTTGCCCCGTGCACAAGTTTTAATGACCTTCACCCACAAAAAAGAAAAAGGGTTAATGACCATGAGAGTCGTCATTCGGTGCATTGGGCAGCCATGAAAATGGGGATCGCCTCGACCAAGGCAGCTACGCAAGAGAAGAAAAAACACCACACGCGACACGCAGGCTGCCCCCGTGCATTCCACGCCTACCGGTCCATCCGTGGATGGCTGGCAATGCCACAAAATAGACACATGACAGCATGGAACTGCAATCCAAAATGATGACGATCGGATCAAGGCAAATTTGACAATTTTGACCTGAAAACGAAATAAATTCACAGAATGAACTGGGTGCGAAACTATTTCACACCCCTAACCCTTTTGTGTAGTGCCCGCCACGCCGGCGCCACACCCTACGGTGCAGCGCCTAGTTCCGGGGCGTTGCACCTCTGTCCACCGTGGCAGCCCACGGGCCCGCATCCAGCAGTGCAACGCCTCCAAGCTAGGCGCTGCACCTGTACTCTGCACTGTGACTTATCCAGCCACTTGGCTGGGGCCCCCTCCCCCCCCCCAACCACACACTCTCTCACTCTCTCCCCGAGCTTTGCCCCCTCTCCCGCTCTCCCCCCCCTCTCAAATCTTCTTCCAAATCTTGCAAATTTGAAGAATTTGTCCGTGGATTTCGAAGTCAAACACTCCCTGAAGGTAATAATCGCCGATCCCATTTCTTTGATCGAAGTAAAGTTCTCCCATTGCTCATTTGTTGGTAGTTAGGGGAAACCCTAGTTTTGTTTGGATCTAGAGATTTGCATGGAGATGTGAGATGTTTGTTTGCCAATATCTATGATTAGGCTTTGTTAGTATGCTAGGGTTATTCTTATGGGTGTTCTTATGTTGGTGCTAGGGTTAGGTTTAGGGCTAGGGTTATGGTTAGGGTTATGGTTAGGGTTAGGGTTAGGGTTATGGTTAGGGTTAGGGTTGTTGTTTCATATATATATTAGGGTTTGTATTCGGTGTTAATCCATGGATTAGTACTCATGGAAGCAATGTTACCTTGTGTTCATTGCTTATAGGGATGGGAAGAACATGTGTGTTTGTTCATCATGGGGACAAAGACGCCTTTTTGAAAGGCAATAAAGAACCGGACCCGGATGAGTTTGACATGGTGTTTGATAGTAGTCCTAGCTATGCGGAGCTCTTGCAACAAGTTAGGAAAGATTTGAATTGGATGGACCCTAGTGATATCATTGAGTTGAAGGGAAGGCATAATGTTGGTTTTGGAATGCACATCCGTTGGAAGACAATGCGTGTAAACTCGGAGCAACGTTGGGTTGCATACAAGGAGACGGTGGCCGAATCACTAGACAAGGCTCTTGAGTTATTTGCAACGAAGAAGGTTGATTCAAGTTTGCATTTGGACTTGAACCGGAACCCCTCCCCTTTGGTTGCTAGTAGCCCCCCATCCTTGAAGCGAGATGAAATTGTTGAACCTCTTTTGACCCAAGAAGTGAGGCCAACATTGAGCCTGTATAGAAACAACCAAGATGAATCTTTGCAAGAGGACAATGATGAGTATGCGGACGATGACAATGAAGTTGATCTCCATCACAACAATGTGGGTGATCTCGACAAATATCATTTGCAAGAGACAATGGACCATTCCATCCCTTTTTCCCGTGCATATGCATCGGACTCGGATGACGATGGTCCCGATGAACAAGTTGATGCGGAGGGGTTCACGGTGAAGGAGGCCGAAGCTTTCGAGAAGGTATTTGGTCGGGATCATCGGACTACATTGTTCAAGGATGTTAGTCTCGCGGATGAAGCCGTGGTAGATGGTGGCCAATGTGTACCTCTTGGGGTTAGGCCAAGCTCTCACCGTGATTTGGTAGACGACAAGAACCGGATTGCTAAAGGTTCTAAGTTCGACAGCTTGTTGGATTTGAAGATGTGGCTCGACAACTACTCGGTTACGCATTACCGTCCACACAAGGTGGTGCACTCAGACGTCAATGTGCGCTACACGGTTGCATGTGCATGTGAAGATGAAAAGGAGGTCCAACTTGGACTTACAAGAGGCCGTGGTGGTGGTAGAGGTCGTGGAAAGGAGGTCCAACAAGGAGTGGCAAGACGCCGTGGCGGTTGTCCGTGGATTG
The DNA here is from genome assembly GCF_018294505.1 of Triticum aestivum. NCBI lineage: Eukaryota > Viridiplantae > Streptophyta > Magnoliopsida > Poales > Poaceae > Triticum > Triticum aestivum. The sequence continues at coordinate 55,464,797 of NC_057802.1, read as the reverse complement.
TGCGTGCAAGACCATGGAAAGGAGGTCCTACTTGGCATGTAGTGAGTTGTGTGCCAACTCACATGTGCCAAGGCAAAAGGGTGGATGGCAAGATTGTGTCCGAAGACCACAAACAACTCACGTCCGAGTTCATCGCTTACAGGCTCTCCAACTCAATATCCACACTTCCAACAATGAGCGTCCAACATGTCATTGACCTTGTGAAAGCCATCTTTCATTACAAGGTGAAATACGGCAAGGCATGGAAGGCGAAGCAAGCCGCATTTAAGATGTTGTATGGTACATGGGAGGAAGCATACAACCGAATCCCTAGGTTGTTGTTAGCCATGGCCGCGACAAACCCGGGCATGGTTCATGTGGTCGAACCTCATGGGCACCAAACAACGGTTCATGAAGGAAGGAAAGTCAGAGTATTTGGCCGTGCTTTTTGGCGTTCGAGCAATGTGTGAGGGCTTTCGAACATTGTAGGCCGGTCATCGCAATTGATGGCACGTTCTTGACCGGACAATACAAGGGCACCTTGTTGGTTGCGATAGCAAGTGATGCCAATAACCGGGTGTTGCCATTGCCATTTGCTTTGGTTGAGGTGGAAAACAATGACAACTGGGAGTGGTTTCTGCATCTTTTGAGGACGAAGGTGTTACCCACTCAAAGGGAAATTTGTTTCATATCGGATCGGAATCAAGGAATTCTTAACGCCGTGGAGATTGACATTCCCGGGCATGCTCCGTTGCACCATCGCTGGTGCATGAGGCACTTTTGTTCGAACTTCTATAGGGAATGTGGCCTTAAGGAGTTGGCCGATGATCTTCAAGATTGTTGTCTCGCTTTCTCCGATAAGTGCTTCGCCACTTTGTACAACAAATTGCTCGCACACAAAAAACTTGATCCCGGGGGTCAAGAGTTTCTCAATAGGCACATTCAATACCGGAACAAGTGGGCACGTGCTTTTGATGAAGATGGCCGGAGATACGGTCAAATGACAAGCAATATGGCCGAATGCTTCAATAGGGTGCTCAAAGGTGCACGTGGATTACCCGTGACGGCAATAGTTCAATACACATTTGACAAGATGAATGCGTACTTTGTAAAGTACTCGATGGAAACCGATGCATAGATAGCGGGTGAGAACCCACGGAAGTACAAGTACAAGTTCCCACCCAAAGTTGATGAATGGTTGCTATTTCAATCACGGAAGGCGGACTCGGAAGAAGCTATATTATATGACAATGAAGAGTGGAAGTACGAAGTGAAAGAGCCAGGAGGAACCACAAATGATGGCCGGCAACATGGAGGTCGGGCTTTCAAGGTGTCGTTAACACAATGTGATTGCTCTTGCGGGAGGCCATTGTTGCTTCATCTCCCATGCTCACATTTGTATGCCGCCGGCCGCGTTAGGAATGTGGACATCAATCACCCACGCACCATGAGGGAGTCTGAGTTCTCAATCATGACGGTCAAGAAAACATGGGCTCCCCGCTTTCACCCATACTTTGACCAATCACAATGGCCAGAGTATCATGGAGTTCAACTGTGGCCGGATCCGGAGTTGAAGGTTGTTAAACGGGGTAGACGTAAGACAAAGCGTCTTAGAGGCGACATGGACGGATGGGGCCATGGTGGGCGCCGCGAAGCGGGCAACGACCAATTCCAAGTGCCTCGTGAGAGCTCTCGTTGTGGGGAGTGCAAAGGTTATGGTCACAACAAAAGAAAATGTACCAAACCAAGGAAAAGGTCCAAGAAAAATGATGCAAGCACAAGCCAACATGGAGCTACACAAGGGAGCCAACCAAGTGGTAGCCAACCTAGTGGTAGCCAACAAGTGCCAAGCCAACCAAGTGGTAGCCAACAAGTGCCAAGGCAACCAAGTGGTAGCCAACAAGTGCCTAGCCAACCAAGTGTTAGCCAATCTAGTGGTAGCCAACAAGTGCCAAGGCAACCAAGTGGTAGCCAACAAGTGCCTGGCCAACCAAGTGTTAGCCAAAGAGGATCTAGGCAACAAAGAGGTCGGCAACTTGGACTTACAAGAGGCCGTGGTGGTGGTAGAGGTGGTGGTGGTGGTCTCGGCCGTGGTGGTGGAAGAGCTCGACGTGGTGGTAATGGCCGTGGTGATGGTCTCGGCCTTGGCGATGGTCTTGGCCTTGGTGGTGGACTTGGCCGTGGTGATGGACAACCGCAAGTTCGTTATAGAGGAATGTTTGGATACCTAGATAGACCGTTTCCGTATGTTCCTCACTAACTATAATGTATCATATGTTCTTGTTTTTTCATATGTTCTTCTTTTTCATATGTTCTTCTTTTTCATATGTGCTTCCATTTGTTCTTATTGTCCTTACTAACCATTATGTCCACGCATTGTAGGTATGGCGGCTTCCCAACCCAACAAACCAACGATGAAGGAGGATGGCGAAGATGAGATGGCCGGATGGTGGGAGAAGGCTGCGAAGAAGCTTAGAGAGGAGGATGCAGCCAAGCTAAAGAAGAAGAAGGAAGAGGAGCTTGAGAAGGAGAGGAAGCGAAAACAGAGTGCGGCAAATGCGATGCGCGCTAGGGAGCAAGCGTTGATGAGGAAAGTTGAGGAGGCACAGAAGAAGCGTCAACAGGATTTTGAAGAAAGAACCATGAAGCTTTGGGCAATTGCAGCTGAAAAAGAAAGGAGGGACAATCAGATATTCATGGAGAGGGTGGTTAAGGAGGCTCACCTCATAAGAAAAAGGGAGGAGGAAGAGGAAGAAGAGAGGAAGAAGAAGAAGGGAAAGGGGCCTTGCTCTACGCAATAGAGCTATGTCTCCTCTTCGATTTGGTTGTGAACTACTATGTCTCCAATGTGATTTGGTTGTGAACTACTATGTGTCGTGCACTACTATGTCTCCTCCTCGATTTGGTTGTGTGAACTACTATGTGCGGTGAACTACTATGTCTCCTCCTTGATTTGGTTGTAAGAACTACTATGTGTCGTGAAGTACTATGTGTTATGAACTACTATGTGTCGTGAAGTACTTGGGCGCTGCTATCTACCATGTGGCGCCTAGCTGCTGTGGCTCTCTGGACAGCTAAAAAATTCACTAAGTCCAAGTCCAAGTGCCTCAAACTGTAAAGTACCTTCTGTTCTGGCTGCATAGCTACAGACCAGTGCAGCGCCTAGCTAGGAGGCGCCACACTGTACAGTGCAGCGCCTGGGGGCTAGGCGCTGCACTGTATAGTGCGGCGCCTCCAAGCTAGGCGCTGCACATGTCTGTAGCTATCCAGAAAAGCAACAGAAGTTTGGCTAGTTACAGACATGTGCAGCGCCTAGCTTGGAGGCGCCACACTCTATAGTGCAGCGCCTGCGAGCGAGGCGTTGCACTGTAGAGTGCGGCGCCTCCAAGCTAGGCGCTGCACATGTCTGTAGCTATCCAGAAAAGCAACAGAAGTTTGGCTAGTTACAGACATGTGCAGCGCCTAGCTTGGAGGCGCCACACTCTATAGTGCAGCGCCTGAAAAGCAACAGAAGTTTGGCTAGTTACAGACATGTGCAGCGCCTAGCACGGAGGCGCCACACTCTATAGTGCAGCGCCTGCGAGCTAGGCGTTGCACTGTAGAGTGCGGCGCCTCCAAGCTAGGCGCTGCACATGTCTGTAGCTATCCAGAAAGCAACAGAAGTTTGGCTAGTTACAGACATATGCAGCGCCTAGCGCGGAGGCGCCACACTCTACCGTGCAACGCCTAGCACGCAGGCGTTGCACTATAGTGTGTGGCGCCTGCGTGCTAGGCGCTGCACAAACACTTAGCAATTTTTTGCCTGAAACTTGAGGCCTACCTACTGTGCCTCCTCCCCCCCTCTACTGGGTCTTTTTCAGCCACATTTCAACAACTAGTATAACAAACATTCAGGTACGACATCATTTCTCCAAGTATAACAATTAGTATAAGAAACAAAGGGTTCACAAAAGACATCATTTCATAGAAAGGACCATCACAATAAGTTCCAGTTTACCATAGAGCTACCACCACTCCAAGTTCAACGACATAAAAGGTACGACCACTCCAAGTTCAACGACATAACAAATCACACTCGAAGTTCAACATTATAAAAAAACTAAGATGACTAGTGCTTTCCACGCTTGCTGGGTCCTCCCCCCCCTCTTGACGCTTATCTTCTTCACCTTCCTAGGAAGAGGAACCCGCTCCGGCTCCGGCTCCGCCTTCGGTTCGACATCGTCATCCAAATAGTCATCCAAAGCCGCCATCCGCGAGGTGCCGACAGTCCTTTTGCCTCTTTGGGTGAAGTCTTCAGGTGTGTACTTGTTGATTCCCCTCCTAGGCTTCAACTCGTATGCAGACCGAGCCCGGTACGTCCCCAAGGTCATATCATCAGCAACCTATGCATCAACAAAAGATATGGAAAGACTGTGTGTGAGGATATAGTTAGCAATGCATCAACAAATGGATATATATCGTCATGCCATACCTCTTGGGTGACCCCACCCACATCCTCATCCTCGAAAGGTTCACCATGGCTCTGCCCCGAAGCGGGATCTGATGGTGTCGCCGACCTAGACCGTTCTGGTGATACATACTCGGGGTCACGACAACCGAAAAGGTTTGATAGCCGCCTTAACTTTTGGCCCTGGCGCTGCAACATGTACAAGTGAATGAGACATTGAACGTACCAACAAATGTTAAGTGCTAGTTTGAAGGAGATGTGAACCTTAATGAATTCTCGAAGTGCACCTTCCCCATCGCTTTTGCCAGCCGGGGTTGTTTCCAGAATAGTCTCGGTCTCGTCAGCTGCTTTCTTGATCTGGGCACGCTATGAACACAAACGGTATCAAAGTGTTAGGCAAGCGAAGATGTGAAAAGTGCGAATGGAAAAGCAAAAAGGGCTAACCACAAAGTTCATCATTGGAGCTGAAGGGATCACCGAGTTGCCTTTCCTGACTAATGCGTTGTACTGGTGCTGGGCTACCTCATCAAAAACGGTGGGTTCTTCCAGAATCTCCTCAGCATACGCCGGCTGGCATACCTCCACGCGGGTACTTGCAAGAAACCATGCGAGATAGTTGTTGAACGCGATCGGGCAGTGCTCACGAAGCTGGGCTCGTTTTCCAGCCCTTGCTTGCTCCACACTAAGAGCGAACTGCACGACATACTTCCTGTGATGGCTGGCCCAATCCTTGATCTTCCGCTGCTTCTTCCTATCCAACCTGCAAGTTAGAAACAGAATATTAGCATCATCGAAACCGTCGAGAAGCTGCTAAGTGCTCAAGGTTAATTATATCTTACGCGTGTAGCAACTTGTCCGTGTCCTCCCACTCCGGCGGGTGTGGCTGGAACAAACCAAACTGGCGGAACACCCGATGTGGCAGGTGAAGCTCAACCGCCCAGTTGCATATCAGTGGGCATCGCATATGCCAGAGATCCCTATCCCTAATGCACATCGGATTAAGCCTGAACTCTATAGGGTTACCAAAACTCTCTCCTTTTCCATACGGCTCCCATTCCACCTGCAAAATGGGATTGAATGCAAAATTGATATCGAGTGAAGATACAAGCATGATAATCACTTATGCAAGGTCGGTTCACCTGCTCAGGCGTGATCGCGTCCAGCTCGCTCTTGTACAACTTGTACATTACAGAGGGATCATCCGTCGTCTCATTTAACACATCCCACTTGTAAGCCCAAGTGGGGAGCCGTAGTGGGTCGTCTTTATCGTCCCAATCCTCGTACTTCACGGTCTTAGGTCGTCCAACCGGCAAACGCTCCCAGCTCCATATGGAAAGTGCGAGCAGACAACCACCAATACCTCCAGTGTGCCTACAACTGGCATCGTCCAACTGCACATAAAAAAGAACATGGTCAAATTTGCCGCAAGAGCGCATTGATAATGTATCAATGAAGTGAAAAGGAAACAACTTCATACCTGTCGATACAAGTAAGCTAGTGTCGCCGAACCCCAACTCCATTTGCTATCGAAGACGGTCAACGCCTTCAGCCACATCCATGGAGCATTCTTGCCTGTGCCATCAGCAAACATTGTCCTCGATATCACGTACCACATGTAGACACGAGCATAAGTCTTCACCATGTCCTCATTAGCATCATCGGGGCAATGAGCGAAGTTCGATGATATCCACGTGAAAGTAGCGCCCGCTGCGACTCTTTCCTTCTTCTTATCTTCCCTTTCTGGCTCCCGAGGCTCCGGAGGAACCATACCGATAAGGGCTTGCATCTGCGCGCGCCACCCTTCAGAATCGGTGTTCATACATAAAGGATTGCCATCGATAGGAAGACCGGTGATCATAGCAATATCCTGCAGCGTCACGGTCATCTCCCGGGTCCGAAGATGGAAAGTGTGTGTCTCCGGCCTCCAATGATCAATAAGCGCGGTGAGTGCTGCAGCATTGTTGGGTGGCGTCGACCGGCGGACCAACTCAATGAAAGGGAGAAGTCCTGCCTCCCTAACATAAGGTGTGTACCGCTCATCATAGCTCATCCCTCCAAGGCTGATCCCGTGAGACCGAAGCTTCAGAGGTGCAAGCTCCTACAAACAAACAAATCATAACATTACATATGGGGCATTTGTGTTTGAAAAAACATACGAAATTCATAACACCGGCCACTTTCAGTATTACCCGCTGCTGCACCGACATAGCGTACGACCGGTGTTGATGGTCCCAGTGATCATCGAGAAGCCAAACCATCCTAACAATTTCAACAAAGCATTCTTGTCAACACGATTATCTTTTCAATTCAAAAAAACTAAAGTAGGCCTACTACATGCAAGATCCAAAGCATATGGTGCTTCCCCCTACTTGGGCCTACTTCATACAAATAACATGTCAATCTATGTATACAAACTATAACATGTCAATCTACTTCTCCATACAAATAACATGTCAATCTACTTCTCCATACAAAAAACATGTCAATCTATGTATCCAAACTATATAAATAACATGTCAACCTATCTATCCAAACCACATTCTAATCTAACAAGGGTTCCCCAAATCTAATATATGCAAGATTCAAACAAAAGTTGCCCAAATCTAATACATGCAAGATTCAAACAAGGGTTCCCCAAATCTTCAAAATATAATATTTTCTATGGATAGAAAGAAGGGGATCGGAGGAGAGTACCTTCTACGATGGATTGGTGAACAAATGCACGGACCAAATCGTCAGATCGGAAGGATTTGGGAGAGGGGATTGAGAGGGGGAGTGCAGATGGCCGCCGCCCTTTTTTCTGTAACTGCCAATGGGGAGGGTGGGGGAGGAGAGGGCTGGCGCGTTTGCATATAAGTCACAGTGCAGCGCCTAGCCGCTAGGCGCTGCACATTACACGTGCAACGCCTAGCGGCTAGGCGCTGCACATTACATGTGCAACGCCTAGCTCGGAGGCGTTACACTGCTGGGTGCGGGCCCGTGGGCTGCCACGGTGGACAGAGGTGCAACGCCCTGGAGCTAGGCGTTGCACCGTAGGGTGTGGCGCCGGCGTGGCGGGCGCTACACAAAAGGGTCAGGGGAGTGAAATAGTTTCGCAACCAGTTCATTCTGTGATTTGATTTCTATTATAGGTCAAAATTGTCAAATTTGCCTCGGATCAAACAGCGTCTGGTCACTGCAGTCCAACTGCTTGCTTTGTTGCAGCCGCGCGCTAGCCGACGGACCCAAAAGGAGAGAAGTGCATATTACACCTCTCAACTCTAGTCCTAGTCTAATATACACCCCCAACTCCAATACCGTCTAGTTTACACCCCCCAACTCTCAAAACCGGCCAGAATTCAGCCCTTCCCTCCCCGTTGACCGGTTTTGACCCAGTTGACAGGTTTTGACCTGTTGACTGGGTGAATAGTAACTAAAAAAATTAAAAATTTCGTTTTTCCAATGAGTGAATAGTAAATTCAGAAAAAAGTTGGAAATAAAATTCAACAAACAATTTCGACTTTTTACCGGGTGAATAGTAAATTCAAAAAAATACTATTTTTTCAAAAGAAAAAATCTGACTTCTTTTTGCATGGACGATTTTTCAGTGCGTGATGTCCGTGCTAATTTTCAACTTGTTTGGACATTTGAGTGGTATCTCAACAAAAAAAAATTGCCCGAACAGATAACTATTTCACAGGCGTCACATTTGTCTTTTTTGCTTAGCGCTACTCAGATGTCCGAAGAAGCTAAAAATTGGAACGAGCATCACGCACTCAAACATCGTCCATGCAAAAATAATTCAGAAAATTTATTTTATTTTCCGAATTACTGTTCACCCAGACAAAAAAAAATTAAAAAATCAAAAATATTTTTTGTATTTTAAACTTTTTGAATGTACTGTTCACTTAGTGAAAAAACTATTTTTTTTATTTCAATTTTTTATTTCTTGTGAATTACTGTTCACCCAGTCAACAGGTCAAAACTGCTCAACTGGGTCAAAACTGGTCAATGGGGAGGGAAGGGCTGAATTCTGGCCGGTTTTGAGAGTTGGGGGTGTAAACTAGACGGTATTGGAGTTGGGGGTGTATATTAGACTAGGACTAGAGTTGAGGGGTGTAATATGCACTTCTCTCACCCAAAAGCCTCCCTACTTTTTATGCAGTCCAACAGCCGATCGGCTCCAGCTGCACTGCACGTTCGAAGGGCGACGCGTGTCGTTTGGCCATTTGAGTAGTCGAGCTCGGTCCGGTTCACCCCATACGGTCGTGCCTTCCGTCGTCTGGCCCGAACGCCACCGTAAAACCCTACCCCGGTCGCCTACCCGGGCACGCCACCCCACCACCAACATACGCCGCGCACTATCACCGCCACCGCACCAAGCTAGCCTAGATGGCGTCGGCCGCCTCACCCACGCCTCCGTGGGTCATCCTGTTTAAGAGAGGCACATCGTTTCATCAACACACGTATCATACATGTTCATGGGCTAATTAAAAAAGAGCACGCATGGCCATCAGCATGCTCCAAGGACGTCTACGGCCGGCCAATCCATGTATATCACTCCTTATGCATGTTTAGTTTTGAAAGAATTCATGCCCATGTGTGGTGATAGTGGAAGACTTGAAACATAGGTTCTATTTTGAATTATCCGGTTTATCTTAAACAATTCGTGATGTGTCAAAAATCTTTAGTGGGCACGAAGAAACTCCCTCTTCGCCGGATTCTGCTGCATCCGGCAATTGCTCTGGGGGAAGTTGCTGATGATGGCAACGACATTGTTGTGCCCCAGGATGCGCTTCTGGCAGGGTGATGTCATGACTTGGTGAGCACGTCAAAGGTGTGCACATAAACCAGGTTGGTCTAGCTAGTATTGAGGCAATCTCTCGAAGGACACATGACGGCACAAAAAATAAGTAGTGAGACATTTTTGTTCCATATTCGAAAGATCAATGACTGCCATAGCTTTGACGTTTTTTTAACTTTGCCATATGCCGCTAATGTTGTGTTGAGCTGTATAAATGTGTTACCATGATTCTCATGGCTTTTTAAATGGAATCTGAATCTATTATAAAGGTCCATAGAAAATAGAACACTTCAAACATACAAAAAATTACATTGAGGACCATGCAACACGTCAAATTGCCGATAATATTTGTCCAATTTTAGATTTCGAAATGTGCATTGGGCTAATTGCACATTCTAAAGCCTAGGCTAAATGTATTGTGAAATTTTAGGTAAAGAAATGGTAGTACATTATTTTGCTGCACAACTATATTTTTTTTTTGGTTTTTGAGATAATACAATTTTTTAGGTTTAGAGTGCACTTGGGTTGTTTGCTCGTACTGGAATTGCACGTGATTGGTTGCTACAGTTTTGGGTTCAGAAATGAAGCCTAAAACCGCTCATATTCTTTTGCACCTTTTTGCGATTTGACACATGACATTTAGGTGACTGTACATTCTGAAGACCAACATTACCCCATGAAAAAGTGCAACTAATTGCATAGTTACATGGAGAACATAGTTTTTCTTTCAAAATATTTTTTACTTTTGTGGTATATTTTTCGTTCAAGATTAGCTAAGTATTGGAGTTGCTTGTGGAGACAGAACAAGCCTTAAGTCTTTACCGGTTCGTCGAAAAAAGAAATTGACTGCACGGTAAAAAGCAGGCGAATGTGGTCGCCGGTGGTAGTTCAAAGAACTGCAAAGTGCAATTGCACATAAAAGCAAAAAAGCACTGCTAATGTCTGTTGCAAGTTGTAACAAACACATTAAGCACGTACCTACGCAGGCATGATCGACGTATCATCATACATCATGCATGGTACTAGTAGTAATTAAGTGATTAACCAAACGAAATCACCAACAAGTAATTCTGGGATTCCAGATCGACAAACAGCAAAGTAGTAGTTCGAATCGCTACGGCATCATGACTGATCTAATTAATTCCCCGGTATGATCCTTGCAAAGTGCTAACAACAGAACCGAGATAAGTAGATCGAATTCGACGGACCGGTAGATCATCCATGGTTTCACAATCACAAGATCAAGGAGACAAAGTAGCCCTAGCTAGCCAGCGCGAACGAACGACCGATATGAAGCAAGCAGAGTCGTGCAGAGCTGATCAAGACAAGAGATCGACCTCTCACTGGATGCGGTCGCGGATGGGAGGCTCCGTGGCCATGGAGGCCAGCGCGGACATGCTCGCCACGCCGACCACCACGGGCTGGAGGTCGAGGGCGTGGAGCTGCCCTTCCATGGCTTGCCGGCGCCCTGGAGCGTCGGGGTTCTGGCTGTGAAGCATGAACCGGACGGAGCCCAGGAGGGCGAGGGCCCCCTCCACTCGGCGGAGCGCGCCCTCGGCGTGCTCCCTGGCGGCCTGGAGCCTGATCAGGCCAAGCCAGTCGTGGTCGTGGCCGGCGCGGAGGTCGCCGACGCGGGCCACCGGCTGCGACGGGACGGGGCCGCAGCCGTGGAGCGCCAGGCGCTCGGCCACCGCCGTGTTGATGATGAAAGCGGAGAGGTGGTCGGACGCGTGCTGGAGGTGGGTCGTCGCGGACTGCAGCAGGGTGTACCGCCCCTCGGCGTCGCGGGTGTCCAGCACCAGCGGGGACGCCAGATCGTCACGCGCGGAGGCGACTCTTTGCCTGACGCCGGCGCAGCCGTCGCGCGCCTGGCTCGCCACATACAGGTACATCGCCTTCCATGGCGGCGGCTGCGCCATTTCTCTCTCTCTCTTCTTTCTTTCTTTCTTTCTCCCCTCCCCTCTCCGTCGTCGCTGAAATAGCCAGCCTGGCATGGACTGACAGGTCCCAGCTTGGTCAACATACCGTTGCCATGACACAACATCTTCACTGACGGGTGGGCCGCTCGAACGTGGGGCCAGGTATTCAGTTGATCAGAAGCTACATTAGCTCGCTGCTCGTGCCCCGGCGATGGATTCTGACGTGGCAGCGAGACGATTCTGCGTGACGACAAGTGGGCCCCACACCGTAACGGCTCATTCATTTACCCCACCGTCTCCAGAAACTACCTCGCCGGCGCGCGGTAGAAATAGCCCCAACCGACCCCGCGGCAGCACAAGTAACAGATAGCCTCACGTCTCCTCCTACTAGTATTAACAGCGTCACAGAGAGAGGGAGGGAGAGAGGCGCGCCACCGACGCCGGCAATGGCGGAGTGGCCTCAGTGGTGGAACATGGCGGCGGAGGCGGCGAATGGCAGCTTAACCTACATCGGCGAGACGAATGCGATAGCGGAGGCCATCAATAATGGCGCCCGCCAGCAGTACGGCCAGGCCGCCGAGGACTGCCGCGGATTCGGCCCGGGCGTGCACCCGCCGCCCAACGCCGGCCAGGGCGCTTCCGCAGGCGGCGACATCATCGACCTCGCCATCGGCCGGGTCAAGCGCATCAGCAGGCTCCACGCCGTGCTGGGCAACGTCTTCTCCCTCTGCGTCGCGCGCATCGGGCTCCAGGGCCACGCGCCGTGGCGATGGGACAGGTGGCAACTCCACCACACCGACGCCGCCCGCCACGCGGAGACGGCGTCGCAGCGCCTGCTCTCCGCCAAGTCGCACGGCCATACGGCCGACGCCGTCTTCCACGTCATGCTCAGGCCGCCATCGCCGCAAGCAGTCGCCCACGCCTGGGCACCCGCGGCCGAGCAGCTCCTGCGCCGGGCGATCGACGATCTGGCCGTGGTGGAGGCCGCGCTGGGGCAGATGCGCACGGCCATTGCCGCCGAGTACGCCGACGCCATGATCCTTCTGCAAGGCTGATAGCGCGCGCGGCGGCGATCACCAATCTCTCCTCTGTTTTGTTCTTCTCGGCCCGTCTCGGGTTTCCGTCGATCAAGGTTCAGGTGCTATGCCGATCTGTTAACTGTGATTACGATGCACTAGCACTACTACTATAGTTTTATTTCTTGCTCAAAGATTTGATCCAAAACTGCACGTATATGTGCATCGATCTGTAATGCTCGATCGGTGGATCGACTCGAGCTTCTCTTGAATCCTGATCAGTTAGATACAGCTGAGAACATCTCTTTTGCTTGATTAATAGTAGTACTCAATCTCTTGAATCTTGATCAGTTAGATACAGTTTGTAGCTGCTGCAACTTGTTTCTATAATCTTAATCCCAACAGCTTCTGTTAGCCACATGATGGACGCATCATCATTAAAGTTGATCCATCACAGATTCTTAACTACAGATGGCAAAACTTGTTTTCATTGCAGGTGCATGCAGCACCCCAAACGTACTATAGTATACTAGTGCAACAAAATGAAGTTCAGGTCTTATCTTGCTGATGTAAAGAGGCAGTGATTACGGCCTGATTGCATTGTCGTTTCCAAGCATTGCCCGGTAAAAATAGAGTCAGGTAGGCCGTAGGCATCGAATAGGTGCTTGGATCGTTGTTTCTGGGCTGTAAACTTGGGAGCACCTATACGTCAGGTGCATGACTCTTTTTTTTCATGTTCCACTCGCTTCTTTTTCTATCCGTGAGGTTTTTTTTAAGGTGCATACCAGTAGAGATGTGAAAGTAAGCTAAAAATAAGGTAGATATGTCAAATGATAATTTATTTTTGAGAAGAACACACATTTTTTTTGTTTTGTTTTAAGAAGGACGTGAAATGATAGTAACTAAATTGCTCTAAGGCGAAAGGGTAGCCTTTTTGGTTTCGTCACCTCTAAGGCAAAAGGGTCGCCTTTTTGGAACGGGATCCAGGTTGCGTTAATAATGGCAACTCTACGAGGTTTTGGCTCGACCATTGGCTCGGAACGGAACCGCTGTGGCGCAGCAACTATGCCATCTACCAACTAGCCACTAACATTGACATACTCGTGGCCGACGTGCTTAGTACTAGCCCGCCTGCCATTTCCTTCAAAAGACCTCTCCTAGACCACGAGCGGGCCTGTTGGGACGGGCTTCGTACTTCATTATAGATGGTGTGGCGCTTCGACCCGAGGCCGATACGGTCTCTTGGTCCCTCACGAGCTCCGGAAAGTTTTCGGTTAAGGCCTCCTTTGATTTGAAGGATTTTTCATAGGAAAAACGCAGGAACGCTCATTCCATAGGATTTGCTACTGTAGCGCCGTTTGATTTGCAGGAACCAGTCTGGAGGAAATCCAGAGGAACACTGTTGGTTGTCTGTGATTTTCCGGGAAGTGAAACATTGAGTCAGACCTCTTTTTACACAAAGACCGAGGCAAGTGGGACAAAGATGCTTGCCATATTCCTTTCGTGACTCAACCAATGCTTTCCATGAGCGTGTTCCAGTCATGGTTTTCAATTTCAATTTCAGAAAAATTTCAGCACCAACCGAAATCACCGAAATTCAGTGAATTTCAGTGATTTCAATTTTCATTTCAGCCAAATGACTGAAATATTCACTTGAATTTAATTAAAAATTTGAAAATTTTGAAAACTATTTTGAAAAATATTTGAATTCTTGTGTTGTACTGAAATTGCTGAAATATTTTGGTTGAAACGTAATATTTCAGTGCCTACTGAAATTACTGAAATTTAGTGAATTTCACCGGAATCTCACTGAAAGTGAAAACCATGGTTCCAGTGAAAAGGCCCGTGCAAGTACAGAACATGTGTGAGTTCAGTGCATGGCTTGTGTTTGGAGTGGTGCATGGTTCCTATGCAAAAATAATGCTTTCCTTCGATTTCAGTTCCTGCATTTCAAACATTCTATTTGTTTCATGTTCCTCTACTTTTTCATTGTTTTTTCAATCCTCTGTTTTACACCTGCAGTCCTATAGGTTTCCTGTATTTTTCCTATTCCGGTGCTTTTGCAATCCTGCGAATCACATGCCAAATTGAATCCTATAGGATTAGCAAGGAGTGTTTGATGCCACATGAAAAACAAAGGAATTATAAAAAGAGTTTGGAGTGGATGTTAGATTTCCCATGAAATGTAGTATAAAAGATTCCATGGGAAAAATTCCTATGGGATCCAATCCTATGAATCAAAGGGCCAACATAGGAAAAATTCCTAAGGATTTCAATCCTCCAGAAATCCCATAGAATTCCTTTGAATCAAAGGAGCCCTAAGTCTTTATACGCGAAGCTTATCAAGGGACCGACTCTGGACATAGCCAAGGGCCTATGGAAAGCGTCTATCCCCTTGAAAATCAAAGTGTTCATGTGGCAAATGTTTCGAGACCGCCTCCCATCCTCTAACAACATCGCTAAAAGGAACCGGCCTTCCGATGGCAATTGTGCGTTGTGTGGTGAACTTGAAGATGCAAACCAAATCTTCTTCAAGTGTCACCTTGCTCGTTTTGCCTGGAGTGCGGTTAGGGACGCTTTTGGTCAGAATTGGAACCCGCACTCGGCTTCTGACCTCCGCGCTATTCTCTTGGCCCATAGGGGTGGGTTCGGACGTGTTTTATGGCAGTGCGTAGGGGCTCTTTTATGGGCTTTGTGGACTACTAGAAACAAAATGACTATCGAGCACAAATTTCCTACTCACCCTGCTGACATTATTTTCAAATGCCACTTGTTTCTTCAGACTTGGACGCCGTTGGGGAAACGGCGTGACGCTGACCGGATGACGGAGGCCATGGAGCGGATTCGTTTGATCCAGATTGCTGCCCGTCACCAGGCGCTGTGTTTCTGCTTCGTTTTGGGTTGGCTGTCTGTGTACTGTAGTTCAGTCTCATCTTATTCAGGCTTAGGTCGGTTGCATGTATCGTACTTGGGCTTCGGCCGTTAACTTCCTGTTGTTTATTTTCGTTGTACCTGTTGGATGCTGCCTGTCGGAGAGCTTTATTAATTTAAAGCTGGACGCTTCTTGCGTCTTCGTTCTAAAAAAACTAAATTGCTCTATCAAACGCAAATAAAAAGTGAGATGGTAATCTGTATGTGATTCTGAACCATAAACAAAAAAAATCATTGCAATCAAAGTATTGCATGAAAATTCAAATACCTATATATTTTGAGAATGAAAAAATATATATGTTCAAATTATGGAAGTGACAAAGGATAAACTATGCAACCAACATGAAGAATTGCACACTTACAAAGAAAAGAAACTAAATTCCATGAAGAAATGAACAAAGAAAAACAAACACATTTCACGTCTGAGGGGAAGCAAACTAATATCAAGGAAAAAATGTAGTACTATAAAAAATAATGCAGCCTTTAAAATCCACTATAGCAAAGCTATATCATATTGTAAACTACTAAATTAGTAATACGTTTGTAATTTGAGGTAACCAATCATACTGTAAACTACTAATTAGTGATATGTCTGTACAACTAACACTTCGTTTATAATACCAATTTGAATTATGCCGAGATTATTTTATAGCGATTTTTTGGTAGTAAGTGCAAGATGGTAAATTATGTAAGGGGTTCTGGACAATAAAAAAATCGTTACAAATCAAAATAAAGCATGAAAAATAAAATGCTAAAAAAGAATGCATTCAGATTATTGAACAGTCTAAGGGTAAATTGTGTACCCTACAAGAAGAACCAAACAAACACAAAATACGGAGAAACTATAATGTAGATTAGAAATGAACAAAGATATAAAAAATACATAATTTTTAACATAACAAAGGAATAATTCGAAGAGTGATGTTACCTACAAAACAAATGAAAAAAGTCGGAAACGTAGAAGATCAAGTTCCTTCCAATGAAAAATAAATCATCAAAGTGGTGTTGCCTAAAAGAAGAAATGCACAAAAAAATTAAAAAGTGGCAATGAAATTGAATACAAGGAAAAAAAATCTAAGAGCAGGGTAACCATAAGAAGAAATAAAAAACAAAAAAAGGAAGGAAAAATTCCTTCTAAGAAAGAAATATTTCTAAGACTGGTGTTACATGATAGAATAAATGCAAAAAAGCATAGAAGGGCACAATTCGTTCTATGAAAGAATAAGTTAAGGGAGTAGTTTGGCCTAGAAGAAAGAACAAGAACATTAGAAATGGAAACTAATATTATACAACTATGCCTCACTTGAAAGTCTCGTAAATACTTATCTTGACTCTTTTATTATATGTGGGAATTATTATGTAATGATATCTTGCACACAAATTACACAAAACTTGTACTCGTCCATATTGTGCAAGAACAAGTGTAAACTAGTGAAACTTTAATAATAACATTTAAGATTTAAGAGGATTAATTGAAAATGAATTCCATGTTAAGTTCAAAACAAAATTTAAGTAGTGTCACCCGATTGCCACAACAAACCACTGTCGTATGCATAACTGTATGAGAAATTCAACGGCCGAAAAGTCGACTAACCAAAAAAAGCAAGAGGAACTATCAACACGAGCGAGAAAATTAAAATATTTTTTCATTCTACTCACCTTTTCTTATTGGTAAACAAAGATATATGAAAACATAAAAGAACTAACCATCAACCGAAGAAGAAAGAATCGTGAAAATGGTGTTACTTGAAACAAAAACAAAAATATAAATAGAAAAGGTAAAAAAAATCCATGGATGAATGAATTAAGGGCATTGGTATAACGTAAAATAAGAAAAAAAAACTTGTACACTTCCGAACCATGGACAAAACTTGCACTCTTTCATAGTGTGCAAGAACAAGTGTAAACTGGTACAACTTTAATAATTACTATGATTTAATTATGTTAACTCAAAAATGAATTTCATTTTAAGTTCATAAAAAATTAATTAGTGCCGAACGATTGCAGTATCAAACCGCTGTCGCATGCACAACCGCCAAAAGGTCGACTAAGCAACTCAAAACCAAGAGGAACTATCAGCATGAGCGAGGAAATTAAACAAAAAAAATCATTATACTCACTTTTTTATATTTTCAAGAAACAAAGGCATATAGAAACATAAAAGGATTAACAAAAATAAAACTAATGTCACCCAAAAAATAAAATTTCAGAAAAAGAATCGTATAAATGGTGTTACCTGAAACAAACCATAAACAAAAATAAAAACATAAAAAAAATATTCTAAGGATGAAGGAATAAAGGGCATTGGTATAACCTAAAAGAAGAAAGAAACTTAAAACAAATAACAAAACTTGTACTCTTCAATATCATGAAAAAAACTTGTATTCTTCCATGGTGTGCAAGAACAAGTGTAAACTAGTGCAACATTAGTAATTACTATGATTTAGTTATATGACTAAAAATAAATTGCATTTTAAGTTCATAAAACAAATTGAAGTAGTATCAAACAATTGCAGGATCAAACCGATGCCGCTAAATATATGAGAAACTCAACCACCAAAAAGTCGACTAAGCAACTATTAAGCAGGAGGAGCTATTAGCACAAATGAGAGAATAAAAGATTTTTTTATCGTTTTGCTAACTATTTTCTTATTAGTAAACAAAGACATGTAAAACATGGAAAATGAGGGGGGGGGGGTGGAGGAATTGACATCATTCGAAGAAAAAAATTCAACTAAAAGAGTAGTGAAAATAGTGCAACACCCGAAACAAAAACATAAACAAAAATTACTCTAAGGATGAATGAATTAATGACATTGATATTGCATAAATGAACAAAAATAACGTATTCTCACCGACACTAGATTCATGTATCACAAATTTATTTCAGTTGTCGGTGTTCATCGATTTCATTGTATATCTGTGTTTCATTTTATTTCGTTTCCTTTGTGTGTTTGAAAAACTTCGAAAACCCAAAATATTTCTCGCTTCTTTTCGGTTTTTCTTTGTTGTTCAGTTAGTTCGTAGTATTAATAGAAAACCCAAAAAGATTTCTCTTTTCTTATTTTGTTGTTTGTTGGGAGTTCTTCGGTGTTAATATTTTTTCTCGCTTTTCATTTTTCTTCTTTCGGTTGCTTTCTTCAGAAAAACAAAAATATTTCAGTGTGTTTACCTGAAATTATTTTCTTTCTTTGAAGTTGTCGTAAGGAGAAGACTTCATAAAAATTGTTGAGCGACTCTTGCATACATTACCTTTGATTTGATGGAAGAGCCAATATTTTCTTGTCTTCTGCTTTGAATAAAATGTATGCAGATTTCAGCTTAGTCCATGACACTCTTGCCCTATTATTATTTTCACATTATTCGGTCATGCAAATGAAAGGTAATAATGATGATGATTTGATGAAGTGACTGTGATAAAGAAAAGCTGGTATGAACTCTTCTTGTTTTTCCTTTTTGTAAATATGTTTAACTCAATAGTCCTGATTCAGCATATTATGAGTAAACATGTTGGTGATGACAATTAGAGATTATAGTTGCTCATGCCATGCTTAAGTAGCTAGGAGTGGGTAATGATTTATCTTGAGTTTCAACATTCATTAAATGATTGTGATGTGATATGATAGGATGGTATACACCTCTGAATAATTCAAGTGGCTTGACTTGGCACATTTTCGCACATGTAGTTGATTCCAAACCAATGCAATCTTTACGATATTTATATTCAGAGTGTCTATATCGTACTCATGCTCATATTCAATGTTAAATATTCATAATGCATGATTATGACTGTTGTTGCTCTCTAGTTGGTCGCTTATCAATCTATTTGATAGCATTCTCATGTACTAAGCGGGAATGCTGCTTGTGAATCCAAAATCCTGAAAGTCAAAGTTATACCAAAGAGTCCACCATACCTACCTATATACGATATTACTCTGCTGTTCCAAGTAAGTTTGCATGTGCCATCTCTAATCATTCAAATAAGCATATGTTTTGTGTGCCCGTACTGCTCATTGAGCGACGGGGTGGTGAACATCTTCCATGCTAAGCGGGTTATTCTCACGACGAGAGTTTATTCACTTGGCTTGCACAAGAGAGGCTGATAATTGGGATGCCCAGTCCTGATAAACAAAAACAAAGAAAATATAATAAAACAACCCCCCCCCTTGAAAGATGATTGTTTGGAAGGCACTGTGGATTCGGCTAGCCATGGCTTATGTTTGTATGCTTGTGGGGGAGTAAATCATTTCCTTTCTGCAAGGGAACCGCCAATAATGTGTTTAGCATGGAAGATGTTGAAATCCTTTCTCGTGACGTTGACAGGAGAATCAAACCACTCAAAAATGTATTCATTTCTGTTTTAAGCTCTGAGCTCTGACACCACTGTAAATCTCTGCTTCTCTCTTCGAATGGCCTTTCTATTTATTTTCTTGTTATTTACTTTTGTTGTTGAGTCATCACCTTCTCCTTCAAATACCAACATAGAGAGCGCTATTGTAATTCTTAACTCAACATGCATTGAGTCTAGTTAATGTTGAATGTGAGCATGACTGGATCTCTTCTACCATGAATTATAATGTTTAGCCGTTGCTTGAACTTCAGAGGTGCTCTGCATTTATGTTTCGTGATCGCAGAAATGGCTAGCGAGATACCGGGATACCATATTATATCATGATTATTTTGACAAATTTTTGGCATTTGAGATATATTATTATTGCTCACTAGTTGATTATGTTATTGTCATGAGTAAATGTGAGATCTAAGTGTTATCATTCATATGGTTAGTTCATGATCTTTGCTGAAAACTTGATTACTAGTTAAGCATATATACAACAACAAGAACAAAAGAATTTGTAAATATTTTTCTTTATCACTTTCAGTTTATCAACTGAATTGCTTGAGGGCAAACAATGAGTTAAGCTTGGGGGATTGAGTATCTACTTTTCCAAACAGTATTACTCTTGTTTTGGACTCTAATTTGCATTATTTGAATGGAACTAATCCGGACTAACGCTGTTTTCAGCAGAACTACCTTGGTGTTATTTTTGTGCATAGATAAAAGTTCTCAGAATTGGATGAAAATTTAAAGAGAACTTTCTGGAATAAATAATAAATACTGGCAAAGAGATCTACTTGAGGGGAGCTACCACAGATCCACAAGCTCATGTGGCGCCCCCTAGGGCCATCTGAGCTTGTGGGCCCCTCGAGCCTCCGTTTGCGCTACCTCCGGTCCTATAAGTTTCGTCTCGCAGAGAAAAAACCCAGAGATAAAGTTTCATCGTGTTTTGTGATACAGACCCGCCGCCACCTCCTATTCTTCATTAGGAGGGCTAATCTTGAGTCCGTTCGGGGTCCGAAGAGGGGTATTCGTCGCCGTCATCACCATTGCTACCTCTTGAGTATGCGTTGGCTTTCCCTTGAAAAGGAAAGGGTGATGCAGCAAAGTAGCGTAAGTATTTCCCTCAGTTTTTGAGAACCAAGGTATCAATCTAGTAGGAGACTACACACAAATCGCCTAGTACCTGCACAAACAATCAAGAACCTTGCAACCAACGAGAAAAAGGGGTTCTCAATCCATTCATGGCCACTTGCAAAAGTGAGATCTGATAAAGATAATAAGATAAATATTTTTAGTATTTTTGTTGTATAGATTGAAAAATAAAGATTGCGAAATAAACGGTGACAGAAATAGCTAGTTGACGGGAAACTAATATGATGTAAAGTAGACCCGGGGGCCATAGGTTTCACTAGTGGCTTCTCTCAAGATAGCATATATTACGGTGGGTGAACAAATTACTACCGAGCAATTGATAGAAAAGCGCATAGTTATGAGAATATCTAGGCATGATCATGAACATAGGCATCACGTCCGTGTCAAGTAGACCGAAACAATTCTGCATCTACTACTATTACTCCACACATCGACCGCTATCCAGCATGCATCTAGAGTATTAAGTTCATAAGAACAGAGTAACGCATTAGGCAAGATGACATGATGTAGAGGGATAAACTCGAGCAATATGATATAAACCCCATCTTTTTATCCTCGATGGCAACAATACAATACGTGCCTTGCTGCCCCTACTATCACTGGGAAAGGACACCGCAAGATTGAACCCAAAGCTAAGCACTTCTCCCATTGCAAGAAAGATCAATCTAGTAGGCCAAACCAAACTGATAATTCGAAGAGACTTGCAAAGATATCAAATCATGCATATAAGAATTCAGAGAAGAATCAAATATTGTTCATAGATAATCTTGATCATAAACCCACAATTTATCGGATATTGACAAACACACCGCAAAATGTATTACATCGAATAGATCTCCAAGAACATCGAGGAGAACTTTGTATTGAGATCCAAAGAGAGAGAAGAAGCCATCTAGCTAATAACTATGGACCTGAAGGTCTGTGCTAAACTACTCACACATCATCGGAGAGGCTATGTTGTTGATGTAGAAGCCCTCCATGATCGAATCCCCCTCCGGCAGATCGCCGGAAAAGACCCCAAGATGGGATCTCACGGGTACAGAAGGTTGTGGCGGTGGAAAAGTGGTTTCGTGGCTCCTCTAGATGTTTTCAGGGTATAAGAGTATATATATAGGCGAAAGAAGTAGGTCGGTGGAGCTGCGAGGGGCCCATGAGGGTGGGGGCGTGCCTACCCCCCTGGGCGTGCCCTCCTGCCTCGTGGCTTCCTCATTGCTTCCCTTACTTCCACTCCAAGTCTCCTGGGTTGCGTTTGTTACAAGAAAGAATCTCGCGAAGATTTCGTTCCGTTTGGATTCCGTTTGATATTCCTTTTCTGCGAAACACTGAAATATGAAAAAAAAACAGCAATTTGCATTGGGCCTTCGGTTCATAGGTTAGTCCCAAAAATAATATAAAAGAGCATATTAAAGCCCATTAAACATCCGAAACAGATAATATAATAGCATGGAACAATAAAAAATTATAGATACGTTGGAGACGTATCAACCATCCTCAAGCTTAATTCCTGCTCGTCCTCGAGTAGGTAAATGATAAAAACAGAATTTTTGATGTGGAATGCTACCTAGCATAATTTTCAATGTAATTTTCTTTAGTGTGGCATGAATGTTCAGATCCGAAAGATTCAAGACAAAAGTTTAATATTGACATAAAAATAATAATACTTCAAGCATACTAACAAAGCAATTATGTCTTCTCAAAATAATATGGCCAAAGAAAGCTCATCCCTACAAAATCATATAGTTAAGCCATGTTTCATTTTTGTCACACAAAATGCTCTCATCTTGCACAACCCCGATGACAAGCCAAGCAATTGTTTCATACTTTAGTATTCTCAAACTTTTTCAACTTTCACGCAATATATGAGCGCGAGCCATGGACATAGCACTATGGGTGGAATAGAATATGATGATGGGGGTTATGTGGAGAAGACAAAAAAAAGAGAAAGTCTCACATCGACGCGGCTAATCAACGGGCTATGGAGATGCCCATCAACTGATGTCAATGCGAGGAGTAGGGATTGACATGCAACGGATGCACTAGATCTATAAATGTATAAAAGCTCAACAAAAAGAAACTAAGTGGGTGTGCATCCAACTTGCTTGCTCACGAAGACCTAGGGCATTTGAGGAAGCCCATTGTTGGAATATACAAGCCAAGTTCTATAATGAAAAATTCCCACTAGTATATGAAAGTTACAAAATAAGAGACTCTCTATCATGAAGATCATGGTGCTACTTTGAAGCACAAGTGTGGAAAAAGGATAGTAGCATTGTCCCTTCTTTTTTGGGGGGCCTGCCTTTTTTTATTTGGCCTTTCTCCTTTTTTTGCCTTTCTTTTTTGGCCTTTCTTTTTTTCAAACGGGACAATTCTCTAATAATGATGATCATCACACTTCTATTTATTTACAACTCAATGATTACAACTCGATACTAGAACGGAATATGACTCTATATGAGTGCCTCCGGCGGTGTACCGGGATGGGCAACGAATCAAGAGTGACATGTATGAAAAATTATGCATGGTGGCCTTGCCACAAAACGATGTCAACTACATGATCATGCAAGGCAACATGACAATGATGAAGCATGTCATAATAAACGGAACGGTGGAGAGTTGCATGGCAATATATCTCGGAATGGCTATGGAAATGCCATAATAGGTAGGTATTGTGGCTATTTTGAGGAAGATACAAGGGGGTTTATGTGTGATAGAGCGTATCATATCACGGGGTTTGGATGTACCGGCGAAGTTTGCACTAACTCTCAAGGTGAGAAAGGGCAATGCACGGTACTGAAGAGGCTAGCAATGATGGAAGGTGAGAGTGCGTATAATCCATGGACTCAACATTAGTCATAAAGAACTCACATACTTATTGCAAAAATCTACAAGTCATCAAAAACCAAGCACTACGCGCATGCTCCTAGGGGGATAGATTGGTAGGAAAAGACCATCGCTCGTCCCCGACCGCCACTCATAAGGAGGACAATCAAAGAAACACCTCATGCTTCAAATTTGTCACACAACAGTTACCATACGTGCATGCTACGGGACTTGCAAACTTCAACGCAAGTATTTCTCAAATTCACAATTACTCAACTAGCACGACTATAATATTACCATCTTCATATCTCAAAACAATCATCAAGTATCAAACTTCTCATAGTATTCAATGCACTCTATATGGAAGTTTTTATTATACCCATCTTGGATACCCATCATATTAGGACTAATTTTATAGCCAAAGCAAATAACCAAGCTGTTATAAAGGACTCTCAAAATAATATAAGTGAAGCATGAGAGATCAATAATTTCTATAAAATAAAACCACCACCGTGCTCTAAAAAGATATAAGTGAAGCACTAGAGCAAAATTATCTAGCTCAAAAGATATAAGTGAAGCACATAGAGTATTCTAATAAGTTCCGATTCATGTGTGTCTCTCCAAAAGGTGTGTACGGAAAGGATGATTTTGGTAAACTAAAAAGCAAAGACTCAAATCATACAAGAAGCTCCAAGCAAAACACATATCATGTGGTGAATAAAAATATAGCCTCAAGTAACTTGTCGATAGACGAAGACGAAAGAGGGGATGCCTTCCGGGGCATCCCCAAGCTTAGGCTTTTGGTTGTCCTTGAATTTTACCTTGAGGTGCCTTGGGATTCCCCAAGCTTAGGCTCTTGTCACACCTTATTCCAAAATCCATCAAATCTTTACCCAAAAACTTGAAAACTTCACAACACAAAACTCAACAGAAAATCTCATGAGCTCCGTTAGTATAAGAAAACACATCACCACTTTAAGGTACTGTAATGAACTCATTATTTATTTATATTGGTGTTAAACCTACTGTATTCCAACTTCTCTATGATTCATACCCCTCGATACTAGCCATAGATTCATTAAAATAAGCAAACAACACATGAAAAACAGAATCTGTCAAAAACAGAACAGTCTGTAGTAATCTGTATCAAACACATACTTATGTAACTCCAAAAATTCTGCAACAAATTTGTGGACGTGAGGAATTTATCTGTTAATAATCTGCAAAAGGAATTAACCTAAAATCGCTCTCCAGTAAAAAATGGAAGCTAATCTCGTGAGCGCTAAAGTTTCTATTTTTTTACAGCAAGATCGCAAAGACTTCACCCAAGTCTTCCCAAAGGTTCTACTTGGCACAAACACTAATTAAAACATAAAACCACATCTAAATAGAGGCTATATTAATTATTTATTACTAAACAGGAACAAAAATCAAGGAACAAAAATAAAATTGGGTTGCCTCCCAACAAGCGCTATCGTTTAACGCCCCTAGCTAGGCATTGATAATTTTAATGATGCTCACATGAAAGACAAGAATTAAAGCACAAAGAGAGCATCATAGAACATGTGATAAACACATCTAAGTCTAACATACTTCCTATTCATAGGCATTTTATAAGCAAACAAATTTTCAAGGCAAGCAAAAACTAGCATATGCAAGGAAGAAGAAAGAGACGATAGCATTCTCAACATGAAGAGAGGTAATTTAGTAACATGAAAATTTCTACAACCATATTTTCCTCTCTCATAATAATTACATATAGGATCATAAGAAAATTCAACAAAATAGCTATCACATAACATATTCTCAACACGATCCACATGCATGCGAAGTTGACACTCTTCCAAAATAGTAGGATTATCATTAACTAAACTCATGACCTCTCCAAACCCACTTTTATCAAAAATACCATAAGATTGAACATTCTCCAAATATGTGGGATCTAAAGTTGACACTCTTCCAAACCCACTTTCAATATTATTGCAAACACTATTATCAATCTCATATTCATCATGGGGCTTAACTAAATTTTCAAGATCATAAGAAGAATCACCCCAATCATGATCATTGCATCAAGTAGTAAACATAGCAAAACTAGCATCCCCAAGCTTAGGGTTTTGCATATTATTAACACAATTGACATCAAGATAATTTATAGTAAAATCATTGCAATCATGCTTTTTATTCAAGGAGCTATCGTGAATCTCTTCATAAGTTTCTTCATCACAATTTTCAGATTCACGAATTTAAAGCAAAACCTCATAAAGATAATCTGTTGCACTCAAATCACTAGAAATTGGTTCATCATAATTGGATCTCTTAAAAAGATTAGCAAGGGGATGAGGAACCATAAACTTTTAGCAAGCGAAGATGCAAGCAAAAAGAAGGCACATGGTAACACAAGATCGAACGGAAGGAGGGCGAAGAAAAGGCAAAGAGTGAAGTGGGGGAGAGGAAAATGAGAGGCAAATGTCAAATAATGTAATGCGAGGGAGAAGAGTTTGTGATGGGTACTTGGTATGTCTTGACTTGAGCGTAGATCTCCCCGGCAACGGTGCCAGAAATCGACACGTTGACGGGAGATCAAATCTTGACTTGACTTGGCGTAAACCTCCCCGGCAACGGTGCCAGAAATCCTTCTTGCTACATCTTGAGCATGCGTTGGTTTTCCCTTGAAGAGGAAAGGGTGATGCAGCAAAGTAGCATAAGTATTTCCCTCAGTTTTTGAGAACCTAGGTATCAATCCAGTAGGAGACTACACGCAAATCGCCTAGTACCTGCACAAACAATCAAGAACCTTGCAACCAACGCGAAAAAGGGGTTGTCAATCCCTTCACGACCACTTGCAACAGTGAGATCTGATAAAGATAATAAGATAAATATTTTTAGTATTTTTGTTGTATAGATTGGAAAATAAA
The DNA here is from genome assembly GCF_018294505.1 of Triticum aestivum. Taxonomy (NCBI): domain Eukaryota; kingdom Viridiplantae; phylum Streptophyta; class Magnoliopsida; order Poales; family Poaceae; genus Triticum; species Triticum aestivum. Next base: position 55,438,493 of record NC_057802.1, on the reverse strand, counting down.
GATTGCGAAATAAACGACGACAAAAATAGCTAGTTGACGAGAAACTAATATTATGTAAACTAGACCCGGGGGCCATAGGTTTCACTAGTGGCTTCTCTCAAGATAGCATATATTATGATGGGTGAACAAATTACTGCCGAGCAATTGATAGAAAAGCGCATAGTTATGAGAATATCTAGGCATGATCATGAACATAGGCATCACGTCTGTGTCAAGTAGACCGAAACGATTCTGCATCTACTACTATTACTCCACACATCGACCGCTATCCAGCATGCATCTAGAGTATTAAGTTCATAAGAACAGAGTAACGCATTAGGCAAGATGACATGATGTAGAGGGATAAACTAAAGCAATATGATATAAACCCCATCTTTTTATCCTCGATGGCAACAATACAATACGTGCCTTGCTGCCCCTACTGTCACTGGGAAAGGACACCGCAAGATTGAACCCAAAGCTAAGCACTTCTCCCATTGCAAGAAAGATCAATCTAGTAGGCCAAACCAAACTGATAATTCGAAGAGACTTGCAAAGATATCAAATCATGCATATAAGAATTCAGAGAAGAATCAAATATTGTTCATAGATAATCTTGATCATAAACCCACAATTTATCGGATATTGACAAACACACCGCAAAATGTATTACATCGAATAGATCTCCAAGAACATCGAGGAGAACTTTGTATTGAGATCCAAAGAGAGAGAAGAAGCCATCTAGCTAATAACTATGGACCCGAAGGTCTGTGGTAAACTACTCACACATCATCGGAGAGGCTATGGTGTTGATGTAGAAGCACTCTGTGATCGAATCCCCCTCCGGCAGATCGCCGGAAAAGGCCCCAAGATGGGATCCCATGGGTACAAAAGGTTGCGGCGATGGAAAAGTGGTTTCGTGGCTCCCCTGGATGTTTTCAGGGTATAAGTGTATATATAGGAGAAAGAAGTAGGTCAGTGGAGCTGTGAGGGGCCCACGAGGGTGGGGGGCACGCCTACCCCCCTGGGTGCGCCCTCCTGCCTCATGGTTTCCTCGTTGCTTCCCTGACTTCCACTCCAAGTCTCCTGGGTTGCGTTTGTTCCAAGAAAGATCCTCGTGAAGGTTCGTTCCGTTTGATATTCCTTTTCTGCGAAACACTGAAATAGGCAAAATAACAGCAATTTGCACTGGGCCTTCGGTTAATAGGTTAGTCCCAAAAATAATATAAAAGAGCATATTAAGGCCCATTAAACATCCAAAACACATAATATAATAGCATGGAACAATCAAAAATTATAGATACGTTGGAGACGTATCAACCATCAACCCTTCTTCATCAACAATTACATGATGCTCACCACCGTTAGGGCTTGATCCCTAGTATCCACTATGTTTCGAGATTGATGTTGCTATGACTTTGTTATGCTAGCTTAGCTTATCACTAGGGCCCGAGTGCCATGATTTCAGATACGAACCCTTTATGTTTCCATGAATATATTTGAGCTTTTGATCCTATCTGCTCGTTATATGCACTTCTTATTGTTCCGAACCATAGACCCCAAGGTGACAATAATTCGGATACTCTCCGGGGTAATTCGAGGAGTTCATGTATTCACTATGTGTTAATGCTTTGTTCCGGTTCTCTATTAAAAGGATGCCTTAATATCCCTTAGATTTTCATATGGACCCCATTGCCACGGGAGGCTAGGACAAAAGATGTCATGCAAGTTCTTATTATAAGCACGTATGACTATATGCGGAATACATGCCTACATTGAATTGATGAATTGGAGCTATTGTGTATCACTCTAGGTTGTGACTGCTACATGATGAATGTCATCCACACAAATATTCATCGTTGATCCAATGCCTATGCTTTGCTCATATTATCTTTCACTGGTACGCGTCGGTCCTAAACAAACGGTTTTTAACCCCTTTCCGCGACGGCATTTGGAACTGTCGCCAAGTGAGTGGGCGATAGGGGGTCCTTCCCACACGACCCAGAAACCGTCGGGGATAGGGAGCCTTGATGCATACAATTGTCCCTATATAACCATTTCCGATACCTCAAATATCCCAAACGCTTCATCCTTGCTACTCGTTTGTGCTCGCATTGCCATCGCAGTCGGAGTTTTGTGGTTCTGCCTAAAACCAGGCACATTCCAGGCACGGGAGTTTTCCAGGCAGATCCTAGGCACGGGAGTATTACAATGCCTGGCACATCACAAACAGTTCATGATTATAAACTGTGTACGATGGGTAGACAATCACACACATTTAGTTTTCCCGCACTGTATGTTATAGTGTCTGACATCACACACGCTTTGCAAACTGCAACTGTGTGCATGCTTGCACATGTTTCCTCTTTGTGAACCGTCTCGGATTATGGTGTATATCGCAAACGTTTGTGTTTTACCAACCGTGTGTGCCGTAATGACCTGCACAACGTAATTTCACCCTAATTTAATTGCTGCCATTTAAAATTGTACCTAATTTAAACTTGAAAGTAGGCTATAGCTTTATTCACATCCATCAGGTTCAAACAACCAATGTATTATTCGATTCACAGGTACATAGGTTTAAGAATTACATAAGCACCAAATAAAGAATGATGTACCAGGGTTCTATACTTGTACTATTACATATGGTAAAGAAAGAGGCGACAGACATTCCAGTTGCTAAACAAGGTGAAGCGGAATGGCCCTATTGTGCTCTCCTGGATGCAGAAGGCATGCAGGACTCTAGTCCAACCACTTGTGATGGCCGGCCGGCAATCATGTAGTTTGAGAGGTAATCTTGAGTAAACTGCTTCAGGATCCACTGCAAAAGAAAAAAGATTCAGATATTGTCATCTAACACAACTCATTACGGGCAGTAAAAAGAAGGCTACAGGGTTCTTACTTACCATCCTTCAGTTCACTGTTGTCTTGCATGAAGTGTAAACAAATAGTTTGATTGACATCTTTTGACCCATTTTAATAACAATCTTTATCAGTTTCCTCACTTGATGCTAGTTCATGAATATCTCATTGCCCCATACGCAGAAAGGGTCGAAGTGTGGATCTTTGGCAATGATATATGTACCTAAAAGCACCAAGTTGATATTAGAAGCAAAACAACAATTGAAAAATGATGTAGTACAACACTCCATCCATGCCGTTATATAAGATTTTATTACATGTATACTTCCTTGTTGCTATGTAGCCTGGGATTGCATATTTAGTCATTCAGTACAATGCATGTTGCTAAACAACAATTGAAAAACGAAAAGGCATGCTAACTGCAATATCCTTAACAGCAACCAAATATCGCAATTCATAGTGGTATTGTTGAAACTGTTACTGATGAAATTGAACTGGACGGCAAATAGTTGCACATATAGAGCATCACATTGTGAATAACTGAAATAAACAAGTCATAAGGACATCTCTAGGCGATCCTTAAAAAGTTAAAGGACTAAAACCCTTAGTGGATATATATATATACTCCAGCAATTTTTGGCCTTTTCTAGTCGATCCCCTAAACTTAAGGTTGTAAACTTCAATTTGATCAAGTTCAAAGCAGGTTCAACCGAAAGTAGCATGCATTCAAACATAAACATAGATAGTTTTGCATAACCGAACATAAAACATAAATTTAAACTAAGCTAAACTACTTTCGGTCGAAGTAGAGGTCGAGCCAATCCTTCCTCGTCATGTACAGTGTGCCGCGAGCCGGGTCCGGGCCAGTACCATCGTCGGGGTCGTTGGGGAAGAAACTCCTCCACTCGTCGACGTCGATCTCCTCATCCTTGGGGCCCACCTCGATGCCCTCCGCGCCGCCGTCGCTGCCGCCTTCGACCTCGTCATCAGAGGAGAGCGCGATAACCTCGCCGTCCTCCGTGCCGCCGTCCTCGCCGCCTTCGACCTCTGCTACCTCTTGAGCACTGCATTGGTTTTCCCTTGAAGAGGAAAGGGTGATGCAGCAAAGTAGCGTAAGTATTTCCCTTAGTTTTTTAGAACCAAGGTATCAATCCAATAGGAGACTACACGCAAGTCGCCTTGTACCTACACAAACAAATAAGAACCTTGAAACCAACGCGATAAAGGGTTGTCAATCCCTTCACGGCCACTTGCAAAAGTGAGATCTGATAGAGATAATAAGATAAATATTTTTGGTATTTGTTATGATATAGATTGAAAGTAAAGATTGCAAAGTAAAATAGATTGGAAACTTATATGATGGAAAATAGACCCGGGGCCATAGGTTTCACTAGTGGCTTCTCTCACGATAGCATAAGTATTACGGTGGGTGAACAAATTACTGTCGAGCAATTGATAGAAAAGTGCATAGTTATGAGAATATCTAGGCATGATCATGTATATAGGCATCATGTCCGCGACAAGTAGACCGAAACGATTCTGCATCTACTACTATTACTCCACACATCGACCGCTATCCAGCATGCATCTAGAGTATTAAGTTCATAAGAACAGAGTAACGCATTAGGAAAGATGACATGATGTAGAGGGATAAACTCAAGCAATATGATATAAACCCCATCTTTTTATCCTCGATGGCAACAATACAATACGTGCCTTGCTGCCCCTGTTGTCACTGGGAAAGGACACCGCAAGATTGAACCCAAAGCTAAGCACTTCTCCCATTCCAAGAAAGATCAATCTAGTAGGCCAAACCAAACTGATAATTCGAAGAGACTTGCAAAGATAACAAATCATACATAAAAGAATTCAGAGGAGATTCAAATATTGTTCATAGATAATCTTGATCATAAACCCACAATTCATCGGATCTCGACAAACACACCACAAAAAGAGTTACATCGAATAGATCTCCAAGAGAATCGAGGAGAACTTTGTTTGAGATCCAAAGAGAGAGATGAAGCCATCTAACTAATAACTATGGACCCGAAGGTCTGAGGTAAACTACTCACACATCATCGGAGAGGCTATGGTGTTGATGTAGAAGCCCTCCGTGATCGATGCCCCCTCCGGCAGGACGCCGGAAAAGGCCCCAAGATGGGATCTCACGGGTACTGAAGGTTGCGGCGGTGGAACTAGGTTTTCGTGGATGCCTCTGATGGTTTGGGGGTACGGAGATATATATAGGAGGAAGAAGCACGTCGGTGGAGCAACGTGGGCCCCACGGGGGTGGAGGGCGCGCCTGGGGGAGGTGGGCGCGCCCCCTACCTCGTGCTCTCCTCGTTGATTACTTTACGTAGACTCCAAGTCCTCTGGATCACGTTTGTTCCAAAAATCACGTTCCAGAAGGTTTCATTCCGTTTGGACTCCGTTTGATATTCCTTTTCTGCGAAACTCTGAAATAGGCAAAAAAACAGCAATTTGGGCTGGGCCTTCGGTTAATAGGTTAGTCCCAAAAATAATATAAAAGTATATAAATATGCCCATTAAACATCCAAATCAGAATATATAATAGCATGGAACAATAAAAAATTATAGATACGTTGGAGACGTATCAAGCATCCCCAAGCTTAATTCCTGCTCGTCCTCGAGTAGGTAAATGATAAAAACAGAATTTTTGATGTGGAATGCTTCTTGGCATACTTCTTAATGTAAATATCTTATTGTGGCATGAATATTTAGGTCTGAAAGATTCAAGATAAAAGTTTAATATTGACATAAAAACAATAATACTTCGAACATGTTAACCAAGCAATTATGTCTTATCAAAATAACATAGCCAAAGAAAGCTTATCCCTACAAAATCATATAGTTAGGCTATGTTTCAATATTGTCACACAAACGTTCTCATCATGCATAACCCCGATGACAAGCCGAGCAATTAGTTCATACTTTTAACGTGCTTCAGCCTTTTCAACTCTTACGCAATACATGAGCGCAACCCATGGATATAGCACTATGGGTGGAGTGAAGTATAATGATGTGGGTTATGAGAGAAGACAAAAAGGTAGAAAGTCTCACATTGACGCGGCTAATCAATAGGCTATGGAGATGCCCATCAATTGATGTCAATGAGAGGAGTAGGGATTGCCATGCAACGGATGCACTAGAGCTATAAATATATGAAAGCTCAACAAAAGAAACTAAGTGGGCGTGCATCCAACTCGCTTGCTCACGAAGACCTAGGGCATTTTGAGGAAGCCCATCATTGGAATATACAAGCCAAGTTCTATAATGAAAAATTCCCACTAGTATATGAAAGTGACAACATAGGAGACTCTCTATCATGAAAATCATAGCGCTACTTTGAAGCACAAGTGTGGAAAAGGGTAATAACATTGTCCCTTCTCTCTTTTTCTCTCATTTTTTTTCTTTGGCCTCTTTTTTTAGTCCGGAATCTCATCCCGACTTGTGGGGGAATCATAGTCTCCATCATCCTTTCCTCACATGGGACAATGCTCTAATAATGATGATCATCACACTTTTATTACTTACAACTCAACAATTACAACTCAATACTTAGAACAAAATATGACTCTATGTGAATGCCTCCGGCGGTGTAACGGGATATGCGATGAATCAAGAGTGACATGTATGAAAAAATTATGAATAGTGGCTTTGCCACAAAATACGATGCCAACTACATGATCATGCAAAGCAATATGACAATGATGAAACGTGTCATAATAAACGGAACGGTGGAAAGTTGCATGGCAATATATCTCGGAATGGCTATGAAAATGCCATAATAGGTAGGTATGGTGGCTGTTTTGAGGAAGATATAAGGAGGCTTATGTGTGATAGAGCGTATCATATCACGGGGTTTGGATGCACCGGCGAAGTTTGCACCAACTCTCAATGTGAGAAAGGGCGATGCGCGGTACCATAGAGGCTAGAAAATTATGGAAGGTTGAGAGTGCGTATAATCCATGGACTCACACTAGTCATAAAGAACTCATATACTTATTGCAAAATTTTATTAGCCCTCGAAGCAAAGTACTACTACGCATGCCCCTAGAGGGATAGATTGGTAGGAAAATACCATCGCTCGTCCCTGACCGCCACTCATAAGGAAAGCAATAAAAGAACACCTATGTGTCAAAATTGTGACACAACTTTTACCATACGTGCATGCTACGGGACTTGCCAACTTCAACACAAGTATTTCTCAATTTCACAAATACTCAACTATCACACTCTAATATTACCACCTTTATATCTCAAAACACTTATCAAGTATCTAACTTCTCATGATATTTAGTGAACTCAATATGGAAGATTAATTTCACGATTAAAGCAAATTACCATGCTGTTTAAGACTCTCAAAATAATATAAGTGAAGCATGACAGATCAATAATTTCTATAAAATATAACCACCGCCGTGCTCTAAAAGATATAAGTGAAGCACTAGAGCAAAAACTATATAGCTCAAAAGATATAAGTGAAGCACATAGAGTATTCTAACAAATTCCGAATCATGTGTGTCTCTCTCAAAAGGTGTGTACAGCAAGGATGATTGTGGCAAACTAACAAATAAAGACTCAAATCATACAAGACGCTCCAAGAAAAACACATATCATGTGGTGAATAAAAATATAGCTCCAAATAAAGTTAATGATGGATGAGGACGAAAGAGGGGATGCCTTCCGGGGCATCCCCAAGCTTTGGCTTGTTGGTGTCCTTAGATTATCTTGGGGTGCCATGGGCATCCCCAAGCTTAGGATCTTGCCATTCCTTGTTCCATACTCCATCAAATCTTCACCCAAAACTTGAAAACTTCACAACACAAAACTTAACAGAAAATCTCGTGAGCTCCGTTAGCGAAAGAAAACAAAAACACCACTTCAAGGTACTGTATTGAACTCATTCTTTATTTTTATTGGTGTTAAACCTACTGTATTCCAACTTATCTATGGTTTATAAACTATTTTACTAGCCATAGATTCATCAAAATAAGCAAACAACACACGAAAAACAGAATCTGTCAAAAACAAAACAGTCTGTAGTAATCTATAACTAACGCAAACTTCTGGAACTCCAAAAATTCTACCAAAATAGGACGACCTAGACAATTTGTTTAATGATCTGCTGCAATTGGAATCAATATTTTATCACGTTCTGGTGATTTTTAACAATTGTTTCGTGAACAGAAAGTGTCTGGAATTTTCCGCAAGATCAAATAACTGTAACATCCCAAAATTCTAAATTTTGGAATGTTATATTAAATAGATAGATTGATTGATTGTGTGAAATTGAGTGAAATTAGAAACTTTTGAAAGTTAAATGAGAGGGAATAATATGACTTTCCCAAACTTTCATTTTGCTTTTACAAATTCAAATTCTTTTCACCACAAAACCCTGGAGAGAAGATGACATGACTTCTTCCATTTAAATAAATGAAAAAGGGTTTTTGAAAACATATGAAGTTCATTTGAAAATATTTCAAAATTCAGAACTTTAAGCAACTCAATGATTTTCATGAGAGAAGATAAAATGACTTCTTCAAAACATATGAAATATGAGTTGGAAGTTTAAAAGGATCAAATTCAAAGTCCTTCTGAAATTATTTTCAATTTGGAGTTATTTGGGTTTTATTCAAATTATTTTTCTCAAAAATAAAAATATATGGAAAATAGGGTAACATGATTTCCTACATCAGAAAATTGGAGATAAATAAATTTGAAATCATTTTGGTATTTTGAAAATAAATTCTATTGGGTTTTAGTGCAACAGTAGCACTATTTGATTTACTTGAATTTATGTGGATTTTATTCGATGCTAGAAAAATGTTCACCTTTGAGTAAATCATTTTCTGAAAATTTTGATATATAATATGCCTATGGAAAAGTATAATTTATATTTCTTTCTGTTTATCTTTTCCGTTTTTATCTAAAAAAATAAAACTGGACATGCGACCCATCACTAACTGCCGCTGACGTGCGCATCATAGTAGCAGCGGGTGCCCCATTATTTTCTTTTTCTCCTATTTGGGCCAGGCCCAGCCGGCCATATCCCTCCCTCACATTTTTTTCAATAGTTTGTTTCTCTTTTCAATTGCTCCAAGAAAAAAAACTGCAGCGCGCAGTGTACGCGCGCCGGCCGAAGGCCTTTAGGCCCATACGAGGCACGTCTTCTCTCTTTTCTCTTTTTTTCGTCTATGTTTAGTCCCACATTGCCTAGCCTTTGACCTCTAAGCCTCTTTTCCACCTATAAATATAGACCCATAGAGCCTCCAAAAATCATTCGATTCGGGTTAAATCAATAATTTGGTTTGACTACATTCATTAAAGAAGAATATATTTCTCTTCCCCAGCGGGACTTCTGAAAGTTGTCTCCTCACTCTGAAGTCGTCTTTTCTATACCTTATAAAGGTATATTTATTCGTTCTCTGTATTTATACGTTAGACCTAGAATTCTTTTAGCCGTAGCTATTTTTCTTCTGTAAAACAGCTTGACCCTGATTTTTTAAATAGCCATCCAAATTAGATGAAACCAGCGTCTATAGTTTCGTCTTGTTTTCACCTATCTAGTTAACCTGTCACGTCAACTTTTTAAAATTTTAAAATTTCGAAATTTGTTCAGATTCATATTCAAACTTCTTTTGTTCATAACTTGAGTTTCGTAACTCCGTTTGAGTTGATTCTTTTTGCAAAGCGAAGCTCTTGACCTAAACTTTCTGATAAGGCCAAATTCACTTAATTTTGGTACTATTAGAAATTGTTTTCTGTTGCAAGAGTTATTCGCTTGGTTTTGATGTTTTCCGAATTGTTTTCTTCGTTCGTTCCGATCTTTTGAGTGATTGCTTATGTGTGATTACTATTGCTTGCTTACGATAGATTGACCGGAGCGTGACGAGTAGAACTATCAAGAGTTTTGAGTGCGAATCATCTTCATCAACAGTACAGGCAAGTTCACACTTTGATCATATCCCTTTCATACCCAGTTTTTATGCATTAGTTTCACCCTCAAACATTGCATGGTTAGGAATTGATAACATGTGGATATTGGGAAGTAGTTGAAGAGGTAGGAACCTATTGCCCTGCATTCAAACCTTGGGAGTTACTATTACATTATGCTTATATTGCCATGCTATGCTCGTAGACGTGGATTGGGTTTGAGTGTATTCATGACAGATGTGAGTATTGTTAATTAATGGTTCAACTTAAGGTGGCAACTTTAATACACATCTGGGTGGATTGAGGCACCTGGGGTATGCAGTGATTGCCTGTATTTTTTGGAAATCCTGGGGTACCGTGTGATTCTCCTATGGAGTGCCACCCAGGCTCAAAGGGATCATGAGATTATTCATGCTAGAAACTTCCGTGTGCAGCCACAAGATATTATGGGCTCTAGCATGGTTGAGTAAGTTGCATGACCTCTTCCAGTGGTAGGCTAGCAGATGTAGGGGATGTAGGTTGGTACGGTCTACCCAGGGTTAGAGTTAATGCTTCTGAAAGACTGTGTCTCGGTCATCCGTTTCTCAAACACCATGAAGTGCGAGAAATCCAGCGGAGGAGATCGAGTCTTGTGGGGAAAGTGCACAAACCTCTGCAGAGTGTACAAACTAATCATGATTAGCCGTGTCCCCGGTTATGGACATCTTGAGTATCTAATTCTTGGATTATCATGTTGATCTCATCACTTTACTTAATTAATTTGTTGGGTTGTTAACTTTTAATTTGGGATTGAGTTGGAGGAACCTTCTCAATATTTTCAACCAACTTTGTAGTTAAATAAATTATATTCCTTTGCAGTAGGGAAAAATTGGCTTTTCGCAAAAAACATTATAACCATAGAGCTTTTCCACCAGCCATATATGCATGTAGTGATAGCTATTATTCATCATTATCCTATGGTGTGAATTTTCCAGTACATTCAATGTAGTAACCCTTTGTGGCTGCAACGTCTCATGTTGCAGGATTTCTTACGACGAGTAAGTGATACGTTAGGGTTACGATTTCTACACTCAACTTTGCCGTTGGTGTTGATAGGAATCCACAACCTTGTTGTTACTTCCGCTATATGGATTGAGGTAATAGTATTTTATGTTACTTTATACATGTGATTTACCTCTGTTATAAATCCTTGAGTACTGTGTGTGTCAGCATACCGATCCAGGAATGACACTTAAGCACAGAGACTTGACCGTCTGAGGTCGGGTTTCTACAATAACTATCATCCAAGAAGATCCTATAGGTTTAACTTGGCACAAACACTAATTAAAATATAAAAACAAATCTAACCAGAGGCTAGATCAAAGATTTATTCCTAAACAGAAGCAAAAAGCAAAAAACTAAAAAGAAAATTGGGTTGCCTCCCAACAAGCGCTATCGTTTAACGCCCCTAGCTAGGCATAAAAACACGGATAGAACTAGGTATTGCCATCTTTGGTAGGCAATCCATAAGTGGCTCTCATAATAGATTCATATGGCAATTTAATTTTCTTTCTAGGGAAGTGTTCCATGCCTTTCCTTAACGGAAATTGGAATCTAATGTTTCCTTCCTTCATATCAATGGTTGCACCATTCGTTCTAAAGAAAGGTCTACCAAGAATAATAGGACATGAAGGATTGCAATCTATATCAAGAACAATAAAATCTACGGGCACATAGTTCCTATTTGCAACAATAAGAACATCATTAATTCTTCCCATAGGTTTCTTAATAGTGGAATCCGCAAGGTGCAAGTTTAAAGAACAATCATCAAATTCACGGAATCCTAGTAAATCACATAAAGTTTTTGGAATCGTGGAAACACTAGCACCCAAATCAGACAAAGCATAGCATTCATGATCTTTAATTTTAATTTTAATAGTCGGTTCCCACTCATCATAAAGTTTTCTAGGGATAGTGTCGTGGAATTGTCACGGCAGATGTCCTCGAGCTAGGACTTAGTCGTGGAGCCATCGCAGCTAGGAAGCTTGAAGGGGTTAATGCGGGACAAGGAACACGAGGGTTTATACTGGTTCGGCCCCTTACGGTGAAGGTAAAAGCCTACGTCCAGTTTGAGGTGGTATTGATTAGGGTTACGATCACCAGAGAGCTAAACTGCTATGCCCGGCTCTCGATGAGATTGTTCTCGTCCCTAAACCGCTGCCGGGCCGTCCCTTTATATAGGGAGGCTGACGCCCAGCAGCTCTCAGAGTCCTCGCCGGCTCATAAGAGTGTCCGGCTCGGACTCTCAACTATACTTGCCTTACACTACAAGTTCTACCATAATAATGATTGTAACTACGGGCCTTAAGCCATATCCGGGTCTTAAGCCCATCTCTGGCCCATCGTCTTCAGGCTTGGCTCCGGGCTTCTGGCAACGACCATATGAGTAACCCGGCCCCTCCTGGCGGGTGACTCTAAGGTCTATATCCTCAACATTAGGCCCAAGATTGATTTGAGCCGGCTCATGTCAATCTTCAATTCCTTCGGCAGAAAATCGCCGGCTTACAATTGCGTGAAGACCATAACCCGGCGTGACGTCATCCTCTGGACTCTGGATAATCCGCCGTGACGTCATCTTCCATTAAGTCCGTTTTTTACTCCGCCAGATCCGCAACGGATCTTTGCATTTACTGTCATCCCGAAAATCGAGGCATTTCGTGGGGAGATAACCACGCCGTGGTCTCCTTGATTCTCGCGCCCACTTACGAGCTCGCCTTATAAATAGGCCGGCCCGACGGGCTCTTCTCACTCTCCTTCCTCTGTCGTCTCCTTCCTCTCACTGTCCCGTGTTGCTTGAGCTCCGCCGCCGTTGCCGCCGCGGGTCTCCTCGTCGTCACCAGCTCAGGCCGCTGCATCACCCTGATCTGACGAGAGAAACGCGGCGACCTCCGCGACTCTCCAGCTCTTGTAAGTCCGGCTTGTCCTGTAGAGTAGATCTGCCGTAGGGTTCGTCCGCGTTCTTCGTGTTCGTCGCCGTCGACCACAAGCTCCGGTAGTCTTCTGTTTTACTGCTCCTTTTTGATCTTTAGCCCGTATGGAACCACTGTGGTAGATGTTTTAGCACCCATTTCGAACACGAGTAGACTTCCTTTCACTGCAAAAAGACCTCATTCGAGCTCAAGAACTCCCCTGCGTCTGTATTTTAGGTCTAGAAAAATTTCCTTTGCCCGACTGTTTTGATCCAAAAAATTTACTGCGATGTGTCAGCATACCGATCCAGGAATGACACTTAAGCACAGAGACTTGACCGTCTGAGGTCGGGTTGCTACAATAACTATCATCCAAGAAGATCCTATAGGTTTAACTTGGCACAAACACTAATTAAAATATAAAAACAAATCTAACCAGAGGCTAGATCAAAGATTTATTCCTAAACAGAAGCAAAAAGCAAAAAACTAAAAATAAAATTGGGTTGCCTCCCAACAAGCGCTATCGTTTAACGCCCCTAGCTAGGCATAAAAATACGGATAGAACTAGGTATTGCCATCTTTGGTAGGCAATCCATAAGTGGCTCTCATAATAGATTCATATGGCAATTTAATTTTCTTTCTAGGGAAGTGTTCCATGCCTTTCCTGAACGGAAATTGGAATCTAATGTTTCCTTCCTTCATATTAATGATTGCACCAATCGTTCTAAGGAAAGGTCTACCAAGAATAATAGGACATGAAGGATTGCAATCTATATCAAGAACAATAAAATCTACGGGCACATAGTTCCTATTTGCAACAATAAGAACATCATTAATTCTTCCCATAGGTTTCTTAATAGTGGAATCCGCAAGGTGCAAGTTTAAAGAACAATCATCAAATTCATGGAATCCTAGTAAATCACATAAAGTTTTTGGAATCGTGGAAACACTAGCACCCAAATCACACAAAGCATAGCATTCATGATCTTTAATTTTAATTTTAATAGTCGGTTCCCACTCATCATAAATTTTTCTAGGGATAGAAACTTCCAACTCAAGTTTTTCTTCATAAGATTGCATTAAAGCATCAACGATATGTTTAGTAAAAGCTTTATTTTGAATATAAGCATGCAGAGAATTTAGCACGGATTGCGACAAGGAAATACAATATATCAAAGAGCAATTATCATAATTAAATTCCTTGAAATCCAAGATTGTGGGTTCATTGATATCTAAAGTTTGACCTCTTCAATCCCACTTTTACCAATTTTATCATCAAGATCTAAAAACTCCGAATTTTAGGAACGCCTTCTAGGTAAAGGTGGTTCATCTTCAGTCCCATCATTATCAAGATTCATATTGCAAAACAAAGATTTAATAGGGGACACATCAATCACTTTTAGATCTTCATCTTTATTCTCATAAAAATTAGAAGAACACGCTTTCACAAAGCAATCTTTCTTAGCACGCATCCTAGCGGTTCTTTCTTTGCAATCATCAATGGAAATTCTCATGGCTTTGAGAGACTTATTGATATCATGCTTAGGTGGAATAGATCTAAGTTTCAAAGAATCAACATCAAGAGAAATTCTATCCACGTTCCTAGCCAATTCATCAATCTTAGGCAATTTTTCTTCAAGCAAAGCATTGAAATTCTTTTGCGAATTCATAAATTCTTTAACACTAGTCTCAAATTCAGAGGGCATCTTATTAAAATTTTGATAAGGGTTGTTGTAGGAATTACCATAATTATTAGAGGAATTACTAGGATACGGCCTAGGATTAAAGTTTCCTCTATACGCGTCGTTACCAAAATTATTCCTACCAACAAAATTCACATCCATGGATTCATTATTATTCTCAATCAAAGTAGACAAAGGCATATCATTGGGATCAGAAGAAACACTCTTATTAGCAAATAATTTCATAAGTTAGTCCATCTTTCCACTCAAAACATTAATTTCTTCTATTGCATGCACTTTTTTATTAGTAGATCTTTCGGTGTGCCATTGAGAATAATTAACCATAATATTATCTAGGAGTTTAGTAGCTTCTCCTAAAGTGATTTACATAAAAGTGCCTCCCGCGGCCGAATCTAAAAGATTTCTAGAAGCAAAATTCAATCCGGCATAAAAATTTTGTATAATCATCCACAAATTCAAACCATGAGTAGGGCAATTACGTATCATTAATTTCATTCTCTCCCAAGCTTGTGCAACATGTTCATGATCAAGTTGCTTAAAATTCATAATATCGTTTCTAAGAGAGATGATCTTAGCGGGCGGAAAATACTTAGAGATAAAAGCATATTTGCACTTATTCGAAGAATCAATACTATTTTTAGGCAAAGACGAAAACCAAGCTTTAGCACGATCTCTAAGCGAAAAAGGAAATAGCTTCAATTTAACAATATCATTGTCCACATCTTTCTTCTTTTGCATATCACACAAATCAACGAAGCCATTTAGATGGGTGGCGGCATCTTCACTGGGAAGGCCGGCGAATTGATCTTTCATGACAAGATTCAACAAAGTAGCATTAACTTCACAAGATTCAGTATCGGTAAGAGGAGCAATCGGAGTGCTTAGAAAATCATTGTCGTTGGTATTGGTAAAGTCACACAATTTAGTATTATCTTGAGCCATCGTGACAAGCAAGTAATCCAACACACAAGCAAACAAGAAGCGAGCGAGAAAGAGGCGAACGGAAACAGAGGGCGAATAAAACGGCAAGGGTGAAGTGGGGAAAGGAAAACGAGAGGCAAATGGCAAATAATGTAATGCGAGGGATAAGGGTTTGTGATGGGTACTTGGTATGTTGACTTTTGCGTAGACTCCCCGGCAACGGCGCCAGAAATCCTTCTTGCTACCTCTTGAGCACTGCGTTGGTTTTTCCCTTGAAGACGAAAGGGTGATGCAGCAAAGTAGCGTAAGTATTTCCCTCCGTTTTTGAGAACCAAGGTATGAATCCAGTAGGAGGCCACGCACAAGCCCCTCGCACCTACACAAACAAATAAGAACCTCGCAACCAACGCGATAAAGGGGTTGTCAATCCCTTCATGGTCA
The DNA here is from genome assembly GCF_018294505.1 of Triticum aestivum. Classification (NCBI taxonomy): domain Eukaryota; kingdom Viridiplantae; phylum Streptophyta; class Magnoliopsida; order Poales; family Poaceae; genus Triticum; species Triticum aestivum. Next base: position 55,422,682 of record NC_057802.1, on the reverse strand, counting down.
CTTACGAGAGTGAGATCTGATAGATATGATAAGATAATGTTTTTGGTATTTTTATGATAAAGAGAAATAAAGATGCAAAGTAAAACAAAAGGCAATAGAAATAGCTAAGTGTTGGAAGATTAATATGATAGAAAATAGACCCGGGGGCCATAGGTTTCACAAGTGGCTTCTCTCAAGATAGCATAAGTATTACGGTGGGTGAACAAATTACTGTCGAGCAATTGATAGAATTGCGCATAGTTATGAGAATATCTAGGTATGATCATGTATATAGGCATCACGTCCGCGACAAGTAGACCAAAACGATTCTGCATCTACTACTATTACTCCACACATCGACCGCTATCCAACATGCATCTAGAGTATTAAGTTCATAAGAACAGAGTAATGCTTTAAGTATGATGACATGATGTAGAGGGATAAACTCATGCAATATGATATAAACCCCTTCTTGTTATCCTCGATGGCAACAATACAATACGTACCTTGCTGCCCCTGCTGTCACTGGGAAAGGACACTGCAAGATCGAACCCAAAGCTAAGCACTTCTCCCATTGCAAGAAATATCAATCTAGTAGGCCAAACCAAACTGATAATTCGAAGAGACTTGCAAAGATAACCAATCATACATAAAAGAATTCAGAGAAGATTCAAATATTGTTCATAGATAATCTTGATCATAAACCCACAATTCATCGGTCTCAACAAACACACCGCAAAAGAAGATTACATCAAATAGATCTCCAAGAGAATCGAGGAGAACTTTGTATTGAGATCCAAAGAGAGAGAAGAAGCCATCTAGCTAATAACTATGGACCCGAAGGTCTGAGGTAAACTACTCACACATCATCGGAGAGGCTATGGTGTTGATGTAGAAGCCCTCCGTGATCAATGCCCCCTCCGGCAGGACGCCGGAAAAGGCCCCAAGATGGGATCTCACGGGTACTGAAGGTTGCGGCGGTGGAACTAGGTTTTCGTGGATGCCTCTGATGATTTGGGGGTACGGAGATGTATAAATAGGAGGAAGAAGTACGTCGGTGGAGCAACATGGGCCCCACGAGGGTGGAGGGCGCGCCTGGGGGAGGTGGGCGCGCCCCCCTACCTCGTGCTCTCCTCGTTGATTACTTTACGTAGACTCCAAGTCCTCTGGATCACGTTTGTTCCAAAAATCACGTTCCCCAAGGTCTCATTCCGTTTGGACTCCGTTTGATATTCCTTTTCTGCGAAACTCTGAAATAGGCAAAAAACAACAATTTGGGCCGGGCCTCCGGTTAATAGGTTAGTCCCAAAAATAATATAAAAGTGTATAAATAAGCCCATTAAACATCCAAAACAGAATATATAATATCATGGAACAATCAAAAATTATAGATACGTTGGAGACGTATCAGCGTCCCAGAGGACGACAACGACAACAACGGTGCGGCACGCCGCCTCTGCTGCCGCCGGAAATAGTTTTTTTGGGGCTTAATACTGTATATTGCATTCTCGATGATATGAATATAAATTTGCAGTGTGATTGAATGAAAGATATGGTTTGAACGAACTTGCATTTTTCTCTCTTAATGTACAGACTTATCAAACGATTTTCTTTTGAAAAAACGTCAATGCTTTTTAAATATAAAACACTCATCGCAAACATTTTAGTTAGAACACCCGGATGCAAACCGACAGCTTCCTGAGGAAGCCAAGGGAAAATGCATCTAGAGTATCTAACAAGCTTGAGTTTGCTCAATTCGGAGCTCATTTGCAGAAGTTTTGTCAGTTCTGGTTTTCCTTGGAGTATACTTGTTTTCGTGGAAGTGGCATAAGGATGGCGCCAGCGGTAGTACCGCTGGGCCGGAGCGGCAGTACCGCATATCACCACAAGCGGTAGTACCGCTGTCCCATAGCGGTAGTACCGCCCATGGCCATAAGCGGTAGTACGGTTCCGGTTCCGCGCTGGTACCGCCTCGACTCGAGACGTGGTTTTCTCGTGTCGGGTTCAGCGGCAGTACGAGCAGTAGTACTGCTCGTGTGCGGTAGTACCGCGGCTACCACCGCCCCTAGTGCCGCTCAATGGCCCTCCTCCTTGTTCCTTCTCCCTGTGCTCGTGGTAGGCGCTGTGCGCGGTCCCAGCGGTAGTACCGCTGGGCCAAGCGGCAGTACCGCTGCGGCCAACGGTAGTACCGCTGGCTCCAGCGGTAGTACCGCTCATACGGCTCTGCCTCGCCCTCTGTTTTGCTCCGCTCTCTGTGTTCTACCGCTCGGGCGGTAGTACCGCTCCCCTGAGCGGTAGTACCGCTCATGCGCGGACTGAGCACATAACGGTTGGATTCAGGAGCCCCTATAAAAGGGGGTCTTCTTCCCCATTCAACCTTATCCCTTGAGCTCGTGTTCTTCCCCCATTGTTGACCTTCTTCGAGCTTGCTAACTCTCAATCCCTCCATGGATTCTTGCTAGTTTTTGGGGGAAAAGAGAGAGGAGATCTAGATCCACATTTCCACCAATCACTTTCTCCTCTATGTGAGGGGAGCCCTTTGGATCTAGATCTTGGAGTTCTTTGTGTTCTCTTCTTCGTTCTTCCTCTCATTTTCCTCCCTAGCATTAGTTGCTTCGGTGGGATTTGGGAGAGAAGGACTTGGGCACTCCGTGTGCCCTTGCCATTGCATTTGGTGCATCGGTTTGAGTTCTCCACGGTGATACGTGGAAGTTACAAGTTGAGAAGCTTATTACTCTTGGGTGCTTGGTACCCTTGAGCTTGTTCCTCTTGGGTGCTTGGGCACCCTAGACGGTTGGTGGTGTTCGAAGCTCAATCATTGTGGTGCAAAGCTCCGGGCAAGCGTCGGGGTCTCCAATTAGGTTGTGGAGATCGCCCCGAGCAATTTGACGGGTACCGGTGACCGCCCCCAAGGGTTGCCAAAGTGTACGGGTTCGGTGACCGCCCCCAAGGGTTGCCTTTTGTACGGGTTCGGTGACCGCCCTCAAGGGTCCCTTAGTGGAATCACGGCATCTTGCATTGTGCGAGGGCGTGAGGAGATTACGGTGGCCCTAGTGGCTTCTTGGGGAGCATTGTGCCTCCACACCGCTCCAAACAGAGATTAGCATCCGCTAGGGTGTGAACTTCGGGATACATCGTTGTCTCCGCGTGCCTCGGTTATCTCTTACCCGAGACCTTTACTTATGCACTTTACTTTGTGATAGCCATATTGTTTCTTGTCATATATCTTGCTATCACCTAGTTATTTATCTTGCTTAGCATAAGTTGTTGGTGCACATAGGTGAGCCTAGTTGTTGTAGGTTTTGTGCTTGACAAATTAACCGCTAGGTTTATTCCGCATTTGTTCAAGCCTAAACCGTTATTATTTTAAAGCGCCTATTCACCCCCCCTCTAGGCGACATCCACGATCTTTCAGTGGTGATGGGAATCCACAACCTTGTTGTTACTTCCGCTATATGGATTGAGGTAATAGTATTTTACGTTACTTTATACATGTGATTTACCTTTGTTATAAATCCTCGAGTACTGTGTGTGTCAGCATACCGATCCAGGGATGACACTTAAGCACAGAGACTTGACCGTCTGAGGTCGGGTCGCTACAAGATGGTATCAGAGCACATGTTGACTGTAGGACAAGACCCCTAGAAACTGGGCAAACCCATAGGAAAGATTTTCTCTATAACTTTGTTTTCAAAAAAAATCTTTTACCTCTCCTCTCTTCTGAGCTTATTCAAATATTCCCTTTTAGGGAGACCATATCCCTTTCCCCTTTTGACCACTCGAAGATTCGACTGATGAGACCACTCCAAGAAGTACAAGATATCGGACAACCACGACCACTACGGAATGAAGGAGATTTTACCGTGCATCTGAAAAATGGAAAGTACAACAGTTGAAGACTCCGAAGACTAGGAGAATTTGAAGGCTTTGAAGAATTCCCAGATTGGTATGACCTAGGAAAGCTACCCTTGTGGAACTTGTCAAATTATGGAAGCTGTCAATACCTAAGATCAAGGTATCGGAGAAAGACCGAAACATGGAACATTAGAACTCAAAGTTTTTGTCAAGAAAACCTTAAGGCAGGAGATATCAACTATGGAATGATAGCTCATGGAAATGACAAGAGCAGAAACACGGCTATCCATGATGTTATCGCCCGCTTATGCTACTGTCATCGTGCGGAGTTAAGTATGCATATGCATGGAAGGATTGGATGGTAGAAGGCTGATGGAGCATCTGTCAGCAAAGGATGCAGCTTTAACCTTAGCTGGTGTATCGCCAGGATCTGGAGCATTACATCAGGAAGTTTAAGATGAACCTTCAGGAAGCAGTATTCGACAAGTAAGCATTTCGTGAAGGACTCATGACCCAAAAGCTGAAAGTAGCCATGATGGAGGAGCAAAACCTCGAGATACCGCAGATTCGTCAGGAACTGAAGGACAGTAGGACCATGGATCATGCCAAGGATGTTAAAACCCCGAAGAGTGGAATGGAACTCTAGAATATTAAAGGACGTCACGAGAGACTTCGCGTCAACAGAGATGATCTGGCAAAAAAAATTAGAAGGACAAGCATGATCGGAAGAAGCCATCGGAGACATGAACAAGACTTGAAGAGTTTGATGACTTTGAAGATTTATTGACCATTAGAAGGCCAAACCCCTGTTATATACTTACGTTAAATGCGACATTTGTGAGCTGTCATTTGTTTCTTGTTTTTCCGACAGCCACAATAAAATCTGTCTTTTCAAAACTATTGTTTGCATTGTGTGTATCCCTCTTGACCTCTCCTACTCCACCCCAAACCCCTGGACCCAATAGAGGATGAATGGAGATGAACTCACATTTCCAGGACCGATAAGTCAATTGGAGACAAACCGATGGATTCAGAACATGGAGGATCATATGCAGATAACACTATAGCCGGAAGGGATATGACCCAGCATGCTCTTCAGTGCTTTGAAAGAGGTGCTGCTACTTGGTGGAGGATGTACCTGTAACGCCCCGGACCCGATGCGCCAGGTGTCTCCCAGTTATTCGCTGTCTTTGCCATGTCATCATCTACATTTCATATCATGTCATCATGTGCATTGCATTTGCATACGTGTTCGTCTCTTGCATCCGAGCATTTTCCCCGTTGTCCGTTTTGCAATCCGGTACTCCCACCTCCTCCGGCGCACCCCTCTTGTTTCTTTTCGTGAGCGGGTGCTGAACATTCTCGGAATGGACCGAGTCTTGCCAAGTGGCCTTGGTATACCACCGGTAGACCACCTGTCAAGTTTCGTTCCATTTGGAGGTCGTTTGGTACTCCAACGGTTAACCGGGCATCCGCAAAGTCCGTTCGCATGTTGCAGCAAAACCCCCTTCAAACAGCCCCAAAACCCCTCTAAGTCTCCGCCATGCTCTCGGTCGTTCGATCACGATCGCGTGGGCGAAAACCGCACCCCGTTTGGACTCTCCTAGCTCCCTCTGCCTATATATTTGCACCTCCCCCCGAAATTTCGCGGTACAAACCCTAGCTCCTTCCACCTCGCGCCACCGGACAAAGATCCCCGCCGCCGGACATGTCCGCGCCGCCACTCTCGACCAATCCGGGCATGCCATGTGGCACCCGTCGCCGTTCTCCGCCGCCGGCCCGCGGGCCCGCGAGGCCCATCCGCCGCCGCTCGCGCGCCGCCCGCGCGCCCCTGTTCCGCTCGATCTGGATCGGGAGGAGCCGGTCCCGAGCTTCCTCCGGCCCCCGCCGTTTCATCGTCTTCGCCGGACCCCGCCACCGGCGACGAACTCCGGCGTCCAGGCCAGGCCTCGCCGCCCCTCTCCTTCCCGTTCTTCTTCCGCCTCGCCCTCTTCTTCCTCTCCCTTTTCCTCATGACCTCTCTCTCCCGCAGGGATTCACAGGAGCTCGCCGCCGCCGCTCGGATCTCGTCGCCGGAGCCCCTCCGACCTCCTCCCGTGGCCGGATCCGGCACCGCGCCGCCCGGATCCGTCCATTCCCGCCGCCCCGCGCCGTTTCTCCCCTGGCTCGCCGTCCAAGGCTCGCCGGAAGCGCCGCCGGCGCACCCTCCCTCGCCTGCGCGTGCGTGTGAGCGCCCGCTCGGGCTGGGCCTTGTGCCTGCGTGGGCCCCGCAAACCCAGGCCCAGCCGCGGCCAGCGACCGGCCCAGCCAGCTCCGCCTCTGCCCGGCCTGCCTCCTCAACCCACCGGCCCAAGTGGCCCAACGTGAGCACCCCCTTTTTTTCAGCGCATATGTGACTTATAGCTAAGTCACGCCCATCTGTTTTTTTTTCTGAAAATCGTCGAAGTCCCTGAAAATTAACAGTATGTGTGCATGTTCAACTGTGTGTAACATCACGTGTGCTACTCCGATTCATGCATATTATATATCAAAATGTTCACCATGAGGTGCTCTTCATTTTGTTCCACTGTATCATGCTTGTTTGAATCCATCTTGATGCCCAAACCATCGTTGCAAGAGTGCTATATGATGTTAACTGCTGTTACTTATCAGAACTTGGTGATTTGTTATTTTTGTTGCATTTAATCTATGCATCTCATGAGTATGAGCTCTACAGGTATTTTGTTGTATGCCATGCCATCTTTCCAGTGGTGTATGTCATGTATTTTTGTGACCTCTGTGGTGACTAGCACAAGCATGCAAACTAGACCCCGTAATGTTTATGATTTCTGAGACAGTAATTTCTCTAAGTCTTTGTCTGCTGTTATTTTGTTGCCATGTAAACTTGATGCTACAATGAGATCCATGCATATTTTGGAGATGTTCAGTAAGGATGTTTTGTAGATATTGTTGTTATTGATCCATTCCTACCCTTGTTTCCAATTATGTAGTGCCATAGCTTGACTCAATCTTACTCTACTTTTGCTATAAAATATTTCTGGCAGATTGTTAACATGATATTCAATTTGCCAAGCTTATTGTAGTTGATTATTTCATGCTATGTACTTGCTCTTGCCATGGATAGCTTAATAAACATGCCATCTTGCGATAGGTATGCTTATATTGTCATGCATTGCTTTGTGGTGAGTGCATCAAGCTCACAAAGATGCCTTCATATTATTGTTTCTGCCATGCTCTGTTTTCTGCTAAGTCTGAAACCTGTTAACGAAATTTGCTATGTATACATGGTTGCCACCATATCTTCTGGTCCTTTTTGTCTTATGGTCAGTAAGGGACATTTGTTATATGCTTTTATTAGATTCATTCCATGCCTTTTTTGCTATGATCTATTGCTGTAGCATGTTGCTTTATAGCTCTAAACATTGCAACCTGATGTTATTTCTGTCATGTCCAGTAATTTCTGTTAAGTCTGTGAACCTGTTATTATTTGCAATCTTGCCATGTCCTTTTGAGCATGCTCTATTAGTTTCTGGAGATAGCTCAGTGTTCATGTTTTGTTGTGATTTATCTGTACATTATGTCCATGCCTTTTGTTTTCATGTTGAGTTGCTGTAGCATATTGTTTTGATGCTTACTTTATGCCTAGTTGCTGTTTTGGACAGATTGTTGCTATATAATGTTTGGAGTGTATGTGTTGCACCGTTGCTCCGTTTTGAGCATGCTCTATATGAAACTTGCTTAGATTTGTATGTAGTTCCATATTATCATGTTGCATCCTTGTTTTGAGGTGTTTGCTTGATGGTTGTATGCGTTTTGCATCAATGCCATGTTTAACTTGTTTTGCTCATATCTTTTAGACCGTAGCTCCGAATCTAATGAACTTTATATGTAACTTGACTAGAATTTCGTGTAGATCATCATGGTGCATCTTAACTTGCTGTTTAACAACTTGAACATAAGGTGTATTCAGTTCTGGACCAATTTCGAAATTTGCATATGAGGACTTACCGGATTTGTTATATGTTGTTTCCGGCCTCATTTAAACTTGCATCGATGTGTTGTTCTTGTATGCATCATCTCTTGCCGTGTGTAGCTTCATATAGCCTTGTCATGCATCATACTTGGTTGAGCATCATGCCTTGTTCATGTGTGGTGTGTTTACCATGTTGTGTGCTTCTTCTCGATAGTTCCCGTGTCATTGCGATCGTGAGGATTCGTTCGTCTTCGTGGCTTCATCTTCTTCATGGACTCGTTCTTCTTCCTAGAGGGATTTCAGGCAAGATGACCGTGACCTTGGATCTCATTAGTATCATTGCTATGCTAGTTGCATCGTTCTATCGCTATGCTGCGCTACCTATTCACTTGCTCTTCAAGCCTCCCAATTGCCATGAACCTCTAACCTTTGTCACCCTTCCTAGCAAACCGTTGTCTGGCTATGTTACCGCTTTGCTCAGCCCCTCTTATAGCGTTGCTAGTTGCAGGTGAAGATGAAGATTGCTCCATGTTGGATTATGTTTATGTTGGGATATCACAATATCTCTTATATTATTAATGCATCTATATACTTGGTAAAGGGTGGAAGGCTCGGCCTTATGCCTGGTGTTTTGTTCCACTCTTGCCGCCCTAGTTTCCGTCATACCGGTGTTATGTTCCCGGAGTTTGCGTTCCTTACACGGTTGGGTGATTTATGGGACCCCCTTGACAGTTCGCTTTGAATAAAACTCTTCCAGCAAGGCCCAACCTTGGTTTTACCATTTGCCTCATCACCACCTACTTTTCCCTTGGGAGTCGCTCTCTCGTGGGTCATCCTTATTTAGCCCCCCCCCCCCGGGCCAATGCTTGTCTAAGTGTTGGTCCGAACTAGAGCCCTTTGCAGCGCCACCCCGGGCAAACTTGAGGTCTGGTTTTAGTTGTACGGATTGCTCATCCGGTGTTGCCCTGAGAACGAGATATGTGCAGCTCCTATCGGGATGTCGGTGCATCGGGCGGCTTTGCTGGTTTTGTTTTACCATTGTCGAAATGTCTTGTAACCGGGATTCCGAGACTGATCGGGCCTTCCCGGGAGAAGGAATATCCTTCGTTGACCGTGAGAGCTTATAATGGGCTAAGTTGGGACACCCCTGTAGGGTATTATCTTTCGAAAGCCGTGCCCGCGGTTATGTGGCAGATGGGAATTTGTTAATATCCGGTTGTAGAGAACTTGACACTTGACCTTAATTAAAACGCATCAACCGCGTGTGTAGCCGTGATGGTCTCTTCTCGGCGGAGTCCGGGAAGTGAACACGGTGTTGGGTTATGTTTGACGTAAGTAGGAGTTCAGGATCACTTCTTGATCATTACTAGTTCACGACCGTTCCTTTGTATCTCTTCTCGCTCTCATTTGTGTAAGTTAGCCACCATACTTGCTTAGTCGCTGCTGCAACCTCACCACTTTACCCCTTCCATACCCCTTAAGCTTTGCTAGTCTTGATACCCATGGTAATGGGATTGCTGAGTCCTCGTGGCTCACAGATTACTACAACACCAGCTACAGGTACAGGTTGTGCGATGATCATGACGGGAGAGCGATGTCTTGTTTTGGAGTTCTTCTTCTGCTTCTTCTTCGATCAGAGGATAGGTTCCAGGTCGGCAGCCTGGGCTAGCAGGGTGGATGTCGTTGGAGTTTCTGTTTGTGTTTCATCCGTAGTCGAATGTTGATCTCATGTATGATGTTTTGATGTATTCTTGCGGCATTTGTATGCTTTGTATGTATCCCCAAATATTATGTAATGTTGATGTAATGATATCCACCTTGCAAAAGCGTCTTCAAGATGCGCTTCTATCCTTGGTGGGACCTTCGTGTTCCTTTAGGATAGGGTCGCATCTTGGGCGTGACAGTACCAAACCATCAATGGATGGAAAGGAGTAACCACTTGGAAAGAATTTAAGATGACTTTGCTAAAGTCTCGGTTTGTGTCCCAGAAATTGAAGCCTTATGGAAAGGATATGAAGAAAACTTGTGCATGCAAGCTTTGTGCAGAAATAAGACACAACCATAAAGAACACAAGGATGAATGCCCTAATTGTGAAGGAAGTCACCCAGCTGAAGAATGCCCAACTAGGCAGATCACTTGTTTCTTGTGTGAAGGGACTACCCACTACCCTGCTCAGTGTCACATTTACCCCATGGTACAAAGAACCATCCAGCAGAAGAAAGAAACAATGAAAGGAGCCCTCATGGAAATTTTAGAAGAATCTGTGATGAAGGAAGAGGTGGAGGACACACCCGAAGAAGACCCAATTAAACCCTGCACCAAGTCTTGCTATTCATGTGGAGAAGAAGGACACATCTGCCAGAATTGTATGAATGGGGATCTAGTAGAATTCCCGACAGAAGAAGTAGAGTATGACCCACAGGAAATAGAAGCCCTGATTGGAACGGAAAAGTCCAGAAAGGGAAGTAGATTGGATTCGAGGAAGGATCTGAGTCATATCACCTGTTATAGGTGCAAGGAGTCAGGGCACTACTTTAGCAGTTGCCCAAAAAGAAAGCCGAGGACCCAAGGAGGCTATGTAGTCATAAGGACCTTGAGACCTGTCAGAAGTAATATGTTTCTGCTGTAATGAAGCAGGGCACTTTGCCAGAGATTGTCCCAAAGAGAAGGAGGCTTGTGATAAATAGTTGGGACTGTGAGGAATGTAGTAGTGGTAGTAGTGAGAACATTTCCTTTTATATTGAGGTGTTGAGTTGAGGCCTGTAATGGAAATGCAGGAGATAGTAGTAATTGGAGAATCAATAAAGTTAGCATCATTGGTAAAGATTTGGATTTTATGAGCAGTGACTGTATGAAGGAAGATTTTGACCATTTTCGAGGATATGTGAAATATGGTCTATGGAAGATTTGTTCATTTTAATGGTGGTAGTACCCTGTGAGGACACTTGACCCCTGGAAAAGATAATGATATTCCACGGAGTGGATTTCGGACAAAATAAGTACGAGTTTTACCTTGATATGTGGGATACCTCAAGAGTATGAAGGGATGAAGTACTATTGGATATAAACGAGGCATGATGTTGGAAGTATAGAGCAATTGCAACTCCATCTTGAGTCGGAGTAATCACGTCTTAGTTTGGTGCCAATAGAAGGAAGAAGGACAATAAAATTGGATGGATTTAAGAAAGCAAGGAAGTTGGATGTTGGGAATAATGATCAGTTGCCCCTATAATGAGTTCAAGGTTTACGAGTGATGAGATGGGGGCCATGACCCACAGGCCCCAGGACCTGCCAAGAAGCAAGCACGCTCTTGCTAAAGGAAAAACCCTGGAAGAAGTTACGATTTTATCGATACACGATCTTATAGGAGTAACACAAAACCTGAGAGTTGTGAAGGAACGTTAGATGATTGTTTAGCTTGCAGAATCAATGGATTTATCCGAACCCAGTTCGTCGACAAGAGAAATTCTGCAATGCTTGTGAGGATGACCGAGTGTTAGAATGCGAGATTCACTAAACCATGTACAAGGTAATGATTTGGGTGCGGGATGGATTGATCACCATACCAACTTACTCTTATTATTCGCTTTGCTATATGGGATGGTAAATCTGAGTGACTTGCCTATAGTAGAGAGACGACAATATTAAACCTTGTTTGAACTTTAGAATGGTATAAGTAATTTCCCTGGTACAAGGTAGCTTTTGCCAACCGTAGGTCATACGGTGAGGTTCAACCCAGACCCACTTCCTGCAGGAGAAACCATAAATGGTTGACCACCATGAGATATCGATAGTTGTTTAGTATTGGCGCCTGACCCGTCAGGTAAGAAGACCCAGTCTCGGAATAACCTTACCAAGCTAGAAGGACACAAGAATTGAGGAAAAGGTTATGCCATTACCGGAAGAGCCCAGAGAAGGAATTATATAGAAGATCTGAGAAGACCAGCCCTGTCAACGATAAGGATGGAGTATATGAGTTTTGGTGGAACCGTAACAATGCTTCTAAGGGTGGTAGCACCCCAGACCCTCCTGAGACGGTCGATGGATTTTGAGAAGACCCCCAAACCTAACCTATTTCTTTCTAGCCTCTTCGAATCTCGAGGACGAGATTCATTTTAAGGGTGGTAGGTTTGTAACATCCCAAAATTCTAAATTTTGGAATGTTATATTAAATAGATTAATTGATTGATTGTTTGATTGATTGTGTGAAATTGAGTGAAATTCGAAACTTTTGAAAGTTAAATGAGAGGGAATAATATGACTTTCCCAAACTTTCATTTTGCTTTTACAAATTCAAATTCTTTTCACCACAAAACCCTGGAGAGAAGATGACATGACTTCTTCCATTTAAATAAATGAAAAAGGGTTTTTGAAAACATTTAAAGTTCATTTGAAAATATTTCAAAATTCAGAACTTTAAGCAACTCAATGATTTTCATGAGAGAAGATAAAATGACTTCTTAAAAACATATGAAATATGAGTTGGAAGTTTAAAATGATCAAATTCAAAGTCCTTTTGAAATTATTTTCAATTTGGAGTTATTTGGGTTTTATTCAAATTATTTTTCTCCAAAATAAAAATATATGGAAAATAGGGTAACATGATTCCCTACATTAGAAAATTGGAGATAAATAAATTTGAAATCATTTTGGTATTTTTAAAATAAATTCTATTGGGTTTTAGTGCAACAGTAGCACTATTTGATTTACTTGAATTTTTGTAGATTTTATTCAACTCTATAAAAATATTCATCTTTAAGGAAATCATTTTCTGAAAATTTTGATATATAATATGCCTATGGAAAAATAAATTTTATTTTTCTTTCTGTTTATCTTTTCCGTTTTTATCCAAAAAAAAACTGGACATGCGACCCATCACTAACTGCCGCCCACGTGCGCATCATAGTAGCAGCGGGCGCCCCATCATTTTCTTTTCTCCTATTTGGCCAGGCCCAGCCGGCCATATCCCTCCCTCACATTTTTTCCAATAGTTTGTTTCTCTTTTCAATTGCTCCAAGAAAAAAACTGCAGCGCGCAGTGTACGCGCGCCGGCCGAAGGCCTTTAGGCCCGTACGAGGCATGTCTTCTCTCTTTCCTCTTTTTTTCGTCTATGTTTAGTCCCACATTGCCTAGCCTTTGACCTCTAAGCCTCTTTTTCACCTATATCATAGAGCCTCCAAAAATTATTCGATTCGGGTTAAATCAATATTTTGGTTTGACTAGATTTATTAAAGAAGAATAAATTTCTCTTCTCCGGCGGGACTTCTGAAAGTTGTCTCCTCACTCTAAAGTCGTCTTTTCTATACCTTATAAAGGTATATTTATTCGTTCTCTGTATTTATACGTTAGACCTAGAATTCTTTTAGCCGTAGCTATTTTTCTTCTGTAAAACAGCTTGACCCTGATTTTTCAGATAGCCATCCAAATTAGATGAAACCAGCGCCTATAGTTTCATCTTGTTTTCACCTATCTAGTTAACCTGTCACGTCAACTTTTTGAAATTTTCAAATTTCAAAATTTGTTCAGATTCATATTCAAACTTCTTTTGTTCATAACTTGAGTTCCGTAACTCCGTTTGAGTTGATTCTTTTTGCAAAGCGAAGCTCTTGACCTAAACTTTCTGATAAGGCCAAATTCACTTAATTTTGGTACTATTAGAAATTGTTTTCTGTTGTAAGAGTTATTTGCTTGGTTTTGAAGTTTTCCAAATTATTTTCTTCGTTCGTTCCGATCTTTTGAGTGATTGCTTATGTGTGATTACTATTGCTTGCTTACGATAGATTGACCGGAGCGTGACGAGTAGAACTATCAAGAGTTTTGAGTGCGAATCATCTTCATCAACAGTACAGGCAAGTTCACACTTTGATCATATCCCTTTCATACCCAGTTTTTATGCATTAGTTTCACCCTCAAACATTGCATGGTTAGGAATTGATAACATGTGGGTATTGGGAAGTAGTTGAAGAGGTAGGAACCTATTGCCCTGCATTCAAACCTTGGGAGTTACTATTACATTATGCTTATATTGCCATGCTATGCTCGTAGACGTGGATTGGGTTTGAGTGTATTCATGGCAGATGTGAGTATTGTTAATTAATGGTTCAACTTAAGGTGGCAACTTTAATACACATCTAGGTGGATTGAGGCACCTGGGGTATCCAGTGATTGCCTGTATTTTTTGGAAATCCCGGGGTACCGTGTGATTCTCCTATGGAGTGCCACCCAGGCTCAAAGGGATCATGAGATTATTCATGCTAGAAACTTTCGTGTGCAGCCACAAGCTATTATGGGCTCTAGCATAGTTGAATAAGTTGCATGACCTCTTCCAGTGGTAGGCTAGCAGATGTAGGGGATGTAGGTTGGTACGGTCTACCCAGGGTTAGAGTTAATGCTTCTGAAAGACTGTGTCTCGGTCATCCGTTTCTCAAACACCATGAAGTGCGAGAAATCCAACGGAGGAGATCGAGTCTTGTGGGGAAAGTGCGCAAACCTCTGCAGAGTGTACAAACTAATCATGATTAGCCGTGTCCCCGGTTATGGACATCTTGAGTATCTAGTTCTTGGATTATCATGCTGATCTCATCACTTTACTTAATTAATTTGTTGGGTTGTTAACTTTTAATTTGGGATTGAGTTGGAGGAACCTTCTCAATATTTTCAACCAACTTTGTAGTTAAATAAATTATATTCCTTTGCAGTAGGGAAAAATTGGCTTTTCGCAAAAAACATTATAACCATAGAGCTTTTCCACCAGCCATATATGCATGTAGTGATAGCTATTATTCATCATTATCCTATGGTGTGAATTTTCCAGTACATTCAATGTAGTAACCCTTTGTGGCTGCAACGTCTCATGTTGCAGGATTTCTTACGACGAGTAAGTGATACGTTAGGGTTACGATTTCTACACTCAACTTTGCCGTTGGTGTTGATAGGAATCCACAACCTTGTTGTTACTTCCGCTATATGGATTGAGGTAATAGTATTTTATGTTACTTTATACATGTGATTTACCTCTGTTATAAATCCTTGAGTACTGTGTGTGTCAGCATACCGATCCAGGAATGACACTTAAGCACAGAGACTTGACCGTCTGAGGTCGGGTTGCTACAATAACTATCATCCAAGAAGATCCTATAGGTTTAACTTGGCACAAACACTAACTAAAATATAAAAACAAATCTAACCAGAGGCTAGATCAAAGATATATTCCTAAACAGAAGCAAAAAGCAAAAAACTAAAAATAAAATTGGGTTGCCTCCCAACAAGCGCTATCGTTTAACGCCCCTAGCTAGGCATAAAAACACGGATAGAACTAGGTATTGCCATCTTTAGTAGGCAATCCATAAGTGGCTCTCATAATAGATTCATATGGCAATTTAATTTTCTTTCTAGGGAAGTGTTCCATGCCTTTCCTTAACGGAAATTGGAATCTAATGTTTCCTTCCTTCATATCAATGGTTGCACCATTCGTTCTAAAGAAAGGTCTACCAAGAATAATAGGACATGAAGGATTGCAATCTATATCAAGAACAATAAAATCTACGGGCACATAGTTCCTATTTGCAACAATAAGAACATCATTAATTCTTCCCATAGGTTTCTTAATAGTGGAATCCACAAGGTGCAAGTTTAAAGAACAATCATCAAATTCACGGAATCCTAGTAAATCACATAAAGTTTTTGGAATCGTGGAAACACTAGCACCCAAATCACACAAAGCATAGCATTCATGATCTTTAATTTTAATTTTAATAGTCGGTTCCCACTCATCATAAAGTTTTCTAGGGATAGTGTCGTGGAATTGTCACGGCAGATGTCCTCGAGCTAGGACTTAGTCGTGGAGCCATCGCAGCTAGGAAGCTTGAAGGGGTTAATGCGGGACAAGGAACACGAGGGTTTATACTGGTTCGGCCCCTTACGGTGAAGGTAAAAGCCTACGTCCAGTTTGAGGTGGTATTGATTAGGGTTACGATCACCAGAGAGCTAAACTGCTATGCCCGGCTCTCGATGAGATTGTTCTCGTCCCTAAACCGCTGCCGGGCCGTCCCTTTATATAGGGAGGCTGACGCCCAGCAGCTCTCAGAGTCCTCGCCGGCTCATAAGAGTGTCCGGCTCGGACTCTCAACTATACTTGCCTTACACTACAAGTTCTACCATAATAATGATTGTAACTACGGGCCTTAAGCCATATCCGGGTCTTAAGCCCATCTCTGGCCCATCGTCTTCAGGCTTGGCTCCGGGCTTCTGGCAACGACCATATGAGTAACCCGGCCCCTCCTGGCGGGTGACTCTAAGGTCTATATCCTCAACATTAGGCCCCAAGATTGATTTGAGCCGGCTCATGTCAATCTTCAATTCCTTCGGCAGAAAATCGCCGGCTTACAATTGCGTGAAGACCATAACCCGGCGTGACGTCATCCTCTGGACTCTGGATAATCCGCCGTGACGTCATCTTCCATTAAGTCCGTTTTTTACTCCGCCAGATCCGCAACGGATCTTTGCATTTACTGTCATCCTGAAAATCGAGGCGTTTCGTGGGGAGATAACCACGCCGTGGTCTCCTTGATTCTCGCGCCCACTTACGAGCTCGCCTTATAAATAGGCCGGCCCGACGGGCTCTTCTCACTCTCCTTCCTCTGTCGTCTCCTTCCTCTCACTGTCCCGTGCTGCTTGAGCTCCGCCGCCGTCGCCGCCGCGGGTCTCCTCGTCGTCACCAGCTCAGGCTGCTGCATCACCCTGATCTGACGAGAGAAACGCGGCGACCTCCGCGACTCTCCAGCTCTTGTAAGTCCGGCTTGTCCTGTAGAGTAGATCTGCCGTAGGGTTCGTCCGCGTTCTTCGTGTTCGTCGCCGTCGACCACAAGCTCCGGTAGTCTTCTGTTTTACTGCTCCTTTTTGATCTTTAGCCCGTATGGAACCACTGCGGTAGATGTTTTAGCACCCATTTCGAACACGAGTAGACTTCCTTTCACTGCAAAAAGACCTCATTCGAGCTCAAGAACTCCCCTGCGTCTGTATTTTAGGTCTAGAAAAATTTCCTTTGCCCGACTGTTTTGATCCAAAAAAGTTACTGCGATGTGTGAAACCTGTTTACCACACTTAGTAAAAAACTGCAATCATTGAATCTCGGCGGTTTACAGTTCTGGCTTAAAGAAACCACGCGCCATAAAACCTTCCGGCTTAAAGAAAACTATGCCCCATAAAATTTCCCGGGTCATCTATGATAAGGTCGCAGACAATTTGAATTACCCTCAGGCACACCAGCGGCTTAGATAACCTGATGCACTTAGACATATATCATTAGTCCCCTCCATAAGCCGCCATATGAAACCTTAACTTGTAAGTCTCCTCCGGCTCATTTAATAAACCGGACATTTTCCCTGTATCATAGGTTTCCAACAGTCACCATGCCTCCCAAAGCTCCCATTACTTGCAACTGGATGAGGTCCAATGTCACCAATGAGACCCTAGCAGACTTTGTCAAGTCCGGATATCTGCCCAAGAAGGATGTCATGTCCTACCGTGCCCCTGACCCGTCAGAAGAGAGACCACAGCCGAAGGACGGGGAGGTAGTGATATTTGCGGATCACATGAGCCGGGGCTTCGCACCGCCCGGCTCAAAGTTTTTTAGGGACGTGCTAAACTTCTTCGACTTGCGGCCTCAAGACATAGGACCCAACTCAGTGTCCAACATCTGCAACTTCCAAGTCTTCTGCGAGGTTTACCTTGGAGAAGAACCTAGTCTGCTTCTCTTCAGAGAGCTTTTTTACTTGAACCATCAGAACGAGTGCGCCAATGGGCCAAGTCTGGAGTTAGGTGGCATCTCCATCCAGCGGCGTAGGGACTGCCTTTTCCCTTACGCAGAGCCGCCAAGCCACCCAAAGGACTGGAACATGACTTGGTTCTATTGCCAAGACACGTCACCGGCTGATGAAAGTCCGCTGCCCGGCTTTCGCCCCTCGCGTCTGGAGCCGACTCACCCACTGTCAGACAAGCTGACTCAAGCGGAGCGCCAACCTCTGCTCCCCACTATCAACAAGATCAAGGCTCTCCTGGGCAATGGTCTGAATGGAATCAACCTGGTCCGGGTCTAGATCTCATGGCGGGTGATCCCATTGAGCCGCCGCCCCGGCTTAATGTGTGAGTACACGGGCCGAAAGGACGACCCTCAGAGACACAGCCGCAATGATCTTCCTGAAGACGTTGCAGAGGAGATGACCAAGGCTCTTTTAAACGAGAGCCTGGCAGACTGCGGAAGGACCGGGCGAGCCCCCTTCTGCAAGACCAACCCAGCCCCAGCGGTAAGCCGCTGATCTGAGCATCTTATCTGAACATGACTTTCATCTGAATTGTTTTAAGAAAACCTCATTTCATTTTTCAGGCTGATGATAAGTTCTGGCGGGTCAAATATGACCATGAGGCGGCCAAGAAGGCCAGAAAGGCGAAGAAAGCCGCCAAGAAAGCCGCCCCTCGCAAGAAAGGAAGCAGGCCTACTGCTTCAGAGCTGATGCAATTAAGCGACAGCTCCGAGTCAGAGGTAACCCCTGAGCCTTTAAGTCCTTGCTGTATTCACTGTTTGTTGCTGTCCGCCTTATCAATACTTGCTCATTGACAGGATGACACCGGCGCAAGTAACCCGGTGGTTGAAGAGGTAATGTCACTTTCCTCCGACTCGGAGCCCTTGCCAAGGCTGAAAGTCCGAAGGGTAACCCGGAAAGTAAGCTTTTCACATCCTTTAGCTTATCAAGATCCTCAATTTATTTTGAAGCGACAGGTTCATGAGAGCCGGCGTCACACCCGGACCAGCAAGGACACCGATCTCTCCTCCGGGTTACCTGACGCATCAAGGAAGCGCCGAACTGAGGTTATTTCCCACTTGTACCCTTTTCATCCATTGGCGGGTGTTATCCGTCAGCCACTCAATTCTTCTGACTCAAATTATCAGGAGACCTCCCCCTCTTCGGGCGACTCTATGCAGTCGAGTCTTCCGGCTTTCAAGACCGCGCCCGGGTAATGACAACCATCTCATATTATACTTGTCTGTACTTACCCTTTTTGTGCTTAACGTTTCTGTCCTTTCAGTGCCCAGGCAAAGCTCACCAAGAGAGCGAAGAAGACCAAGTCAGCCGGAGTGCCGGATTTACCTGAGCCGGAGGTGACGGCTCAAGAACCGCCAGCTGCCTCCGCCCCCGAAGCCACCATTCCAACCGACAAGGCACCTGAGGCCGCTGCCCCAACTACCAAGGCAACTACAGAAGCTTCTGTTAACCCGGAGGCCTCCAGCTCGGCTCCACCAGCAGACGACCCGGACGTGGTAATCACCCGGACGGAGTTCGTTGAGCCGGGGAGACCTACCGTGCTGGCCAAGTGCTCCGCTAAGGGGGAGTTGCTGCAGCCCCCCCGGGTGAACCTGGACCTCTCCGACTACACCAACCTGAGCATTGGAGAGCTCGTCTCTGGCTACATCAGCCAAGTGCACAAGAGCCGGGACGCAGAGGTTGCCATGGTGAACCAGATCCAACAGAAATCTGAGGTATCATTCTGCTGTCCTCTTACTTACTGCATAGTTACCTTTACCATGCTAGCCCCCAAGTCGACGACTTATGATTGAACATGTTGTAGACTTAGGTTCCGGCTTACTCAATTGAACCGGCAGTTTGTAGATAGATACGTTCAATATGCATTAGCCCCCAAGTGCCAAGTGTCTTTGCTTGGAAAACGCTTGGGACTTATATAGTAACTGTTCATGCCATAACCCGGAAATTTATACAGGCTGCTGGCAAGAAGCTTGAGGCTGACCTTACTGATGTCAAGAGCCGGCTGAAGATGCAAGAAATGGAGACCCGGAAGGCAAACGCCAAGTTCGTGTCCAGCATCGCCGCTCAAGAAAAGCTGAAGATGGAGTTCGACGCTGAGCGGAAGGCGTGGGCCGAAGAAAAGGCCGCATTGGTGACCCGGGCGGAACAGGCGGAGAAGGCTCTCTCCGAGAAGACCGCCGAGCTCTCCGGCCTAAAGCGCCAAGTGTCCCAGATGGTGGTTGTAATCTTCGGTAAGTCGTCGCGCCGGCTTTCATCAAGTTTAGAATGTTTATATCTCATAACTTCATCCTTGTCGGCGGCTTATCTGGCTCTGTTAAACAGGTCCCAGAAGTGCCAACCTCAACCAGAGCGTGGTAACCAAGCTGAAGGTCGTGTATACCCTGGTGGAGCAGCTCTACACTGGGTCACAGCGTGCCTTAGCTGTGGTGGCCCTATCCAACAAGGTGCCGACTCACCTGGCAGAAGTCCTTCGCCGGCTCGCTGTACTGCCTCAACGGATCCAAGAGCTGTGACGGGCCTCTGCAAGATCCGGAGCGATCGCCGCGCTGAGCCGGGCCAAGGCATTCCTGCCGGAGTTAGACCCGGCGGACATCGCCCTTGGCTATCCAAGCCTGAAGGAAGACGGCTCAGCTTTCGATCAGAAGGACTTCGCAGCTTGCGTGAAGGCTGTACGCCCGGTGGCCACCCTTATCGGGAACGACACAGATCTGACCAAGTACTAGCCGGGTTACAATGCGGAGAATCAGAGGATTCCAACCCCTCGCTATGAAGCCCTCAACTTGATCCCGCCGGCTCGTCAGCACACTTTCGCCCCGGAGATTGACCCGGCCGGGTTAATTGACGAGGAAGCCCAATTCGAAGCTCTCAGCGGCATCGACTGGAAGTCATCAACTTTCCAGGTCTTGGGATCAGCCGGAGGAGAAGATAGAAACGAGCCGGAGACTTCAACTCAGCAACCGTCGTAACTCGGCTGGCGGTTTACCAAACAATGCCTCACCCATTTGGACTCAACAAATCTTGTAATAGAGTAGGACCAACACTTTATTTTTGCCGTGTCATCGTGCACGCCTTGAATGCTTGAAGTTTTATCGAAGTTATCTCCTTTATATTTCTCCGGTTTATTCATACTCCTTGGTCTCAAGTAATTGTCTTTAACTATCCTGCATAGAAAGACGAATCACAAGTCTCCAGGCGGCTTACCGCCCTGAGAATCATATGTTTTAGATATATAACCTAGAATATGAATCAAAAAAGACTGGTCCTCAATTATATCCTTGACACAGCCGTAATAACACACTTAGCGGCCTGCAAGCATACTTCCGGTTTAGATAACCCGGGTAATAAGGTTGGTACCTTAATTCCGATTTACTTGTCGTAATGACACCCATTGTGTTCGACTAACACTGTAAACCAAAGTTAAGCCGGCAAAGTAAGACCCGGCCGTACACACTTTGAAAGAATCAGAAAAAACTTGCTATAAAGCAGAGGAACGTAGGGGCTTCCGGTTCAAATACGACCAGAGACCCGGCCCAAAGGGGTTATGCCAAGATTCGTATACGATCATATAGCCCCCAGTGGGTGTGGCGATGCCAATCAAGAGGGTATCGACAGCTATGTTCTCTTTGGTTCGAATACGACCCATGTTTGAACAGGAAGCCCCCAAGTGATTTGAAGAATTGTTTAACGACGCTGATTCGAATACGATCCACGTCGGTTCTCAGAGGGGTTAAACTATGATTCAAATATGACCAAAGGTAACCTCCCAATGAGCTCGGCACTTTGCCAATCAAATGGGTATCGACAGCTATGTTCTCTTTGGTTCGAATACGACCCATGTTTGAACAGGAAGCCCCCAAGTGACCTTATTGCTTACGGCTAGATTCGAATATGATCATAAGCCGGATCCTCCTTTTAGTCATCATGTAATCTTGCAATGAAAACAACACGTGCATATTTGGAGAAGAAAAAGGACAGAGGTCCTGCTTTATTGCTTATATACATGGCTGAGAGAAATATGTACACCACGAGAGCCGGTGGCTCAAGTGTAGTAAGGCCGAAGCTGAGCTATGTTCCACGGCCGACGGGTCTCTTCCTCCGACTTACGTGAATCTTTGTGCTCCCGAATGTCAATGAGGTAATATGACCCGTTGTGCAAGTTCTTGCTGACCACAAAGGGCCCTTCCCAAGGCGGGGATAACTTGTGTACTGTTTAATCCTGGATAAGCCGGAGCACGAGATCACCTTCCTGGAAGACCCGGGATTTAACCCGGCGGCTATGATAACGGCGCAGGTCTTGTTGGTAAATCGCTGAACGGGCTGCTGCCACATCACGCTGTTCGTCCAACAAGTCAAGAGCATCTTGGCGCGCCTGTTCATTATCCGCCTCAACGTAAGCCGCCACTCGAGGTGAGTCATGACGGATGTCACTGGGGAGGACTGCTTCTGCTCCATAAACCATGAAGAAAGGCGTAAAACCTGTAGACCTGTTAGGAGTAGTGTTGATGCTCCATAACACGGAGGGCAACTCCTCCACCCAACAACCCGGCGTCCGTTGCAAAGGGACCAAAAGCCGGGGCTTGATGCCCTTCAGAATCTCCTGATTAGCTCTCTCAGCTTGTCCATTGGATTGAGGATGAGCAACTGAGGAAACATCAAGTCGGATATGCTCTCGTTGACAAAACTCTTCCATGGCGCCTTTGGACAGATTGGTGCCATTGTCAGTTATAATGCTGTGCGGAAAGCCAAAGCGGAAAATCACTTTTTTCATAAATTGAACCGCCGTGGCCGCATCACACTTGCTAACTGGCTCAGCTTCCACCCACTTGGTAAATTTGTCAACCGCCACCAATAGTTGGGTCTTCTTATCTTTGGACCTTTTGAAGGTCCAACCATATCAAGCCCCCAGACCGCAAAGGGCCAAGTGATTGGGATCATCCTCAGCTCCTGAGCCGGCACATGAGCCCGTCGTGAGAACCTCCGGCAACCATCACATTTACTGACCATGTCCTCTGCATCAGCATGAGCCGTCAACCAATAAAAACCATGGCGAAAAGCCTTGGCCACAAGAGACTTTGAGCCGGCGTGATGGCCAAAATCCCCTTCGTGAATCTCACGCAAGATCTCTTGACCTTCTTCAGGGGAGACACAACGCTGAAATGCTCCTGTAACACTGTGATGATGCAACTCGCCATTGATAACAATCATTGACTTAGCCCGCCGGGTTATTTGTCTGGCCAAAGTTTCATCCTCAGGCAACTCGCCCCGGGTCATGTAAGCCAGATACGGCATTGTCCAGTCTGGTATGATATGGAGAGCCGCCACCAGTCGTGCCTCCGGGCCAGGGATAGCCAAATCTTCCTCTATAGGCAACTTAACAGAAGGGCTATACAGGACGTCCAGGAAAGTGTTAGGCGGCACCGGTCTTCGCTGAGAGCCTAGCCGGCTTAAAGCATCAGCCGCCTCGTTCTTCCTGCGATCAATGTGCTCTACTTGGTAGCCCTGAAAGTGCCCAGCAATGGCGTCAACTTCGCGGCGGTAAGCCGCCATGAGAAGGTCCTTAGAGTCCCACTTGTCTGATACTTGTTGAGCCACCAAGTCTGAGTCACCGAAACACCTTACCCGGCTCAAGCTCATCTCCTTAGCCATCCGAAGACCGTGGAGCAATGCCTCGTACTCAGCCGCATTGTTCGTGCAAGGAAACATCAACTGTAGCACATAATGGAACTTGTCACCTTTAGGGGAAGCCAATACAACTCCAGCCCCCGAGCCCTCCAACTGCCTGGACCCATCGAAGTGAATAGTCCAATACGTGTTATCCGGCTTTTGCTCGGGGACTTGTGACTCTGTCCAATCATTGATGAAATCCACCAGGGCCTGAGACTTAACAGCAGTGCGTGGCACATATTTGAGACCATGAGGTCCGAGCTCGATAGCCCACTTAGCCACTCTCCCTGTGGCCTCTCTGTTTTGAATGATATCACCAAGAGGGGCAGAACTGACCACAGTGATGGGATGACCCTGAAAATAATGCTTAAGTTTTCGGCTCGCCATGAACACACCATACACAAGCTTCTGCCAATGCAGATATCGCTGCTTGGACTCAATGAGCACTTCGCTGACATAATAAACCGGCCGCTGAACCGGATGCTCCTTACCCTCCTCCTTGCGCTCCACCACCATAGCCACACTGACGGCTCGTGTGTTCGCCGCCACATATAATAATAAGGGCTCCTTATCAACCGGAGCAGCAAGGACTGGAGGCTCTGCCAGCTGCTTCTTCAAATCCTCAAAGGCAGTATTAGCTGCATCATTCCAGACAAAGTTATCAGTTTTCTTCATAAACTGATATAATGGCATGGCCTTCTCACCCAAACGGCTTATAAACCGGCTTAAAGCAGCGATGCGACCCGCCAAGCGCTGAACGTCATTTATACACGCCGGCTTAGCCAGGGAGGTGATAGCTTTGATCTTCTCTGGGTTAGCTTCGATGCCTCTGTCAGAAACCAAAAACCCAAGAGTTTGCCTGCAGGAACACCAAAAACACACTTGGCCGGGTTAAGCATCATCTTGTAAACCCAGAGATTATCAAAGGTTTCTCTCAAGTCATCTATCAGGGTTTCTTCCTTTATGGACTTAACCACAATATCATCCACATAAGCATGAACATTGCGCCCGATCTGTTTATGGAGACAGTTCTGGACACAACGCTGATAAGTCGCCTGTGCACACTTGAGCCCAAAAGGCATGGACACATAGCAGAAGGCTCCAAAGGGAGTGATGAACACCATCTTCTCCTGGTCCTTAACCGCCATTTTAATCTGATGATATCCAGAATAAGCGTCCAGGAAACTTAGGCGCGCACAACTGGCCGTAGCATCAATAATTTGATCAATACGGGGAAGGGCAAAAGGATCAGCCGGACACGCCTTGTTTAAGTCCGTGTAGTCCGCACACATCCGCCAAGTGCCGTTCTTCTTGAGCACGAGCACCGGGTTAGCTAACCACTCTGGGTGAAAGACTTCAACAATAAACCCGGCCACCAAGAGCCGGGCCACCTCTTCACCAATAGCTTTCCGCCTCTCTTCATTAAACCGCCGAAGGAACTATCTGACCGGCTTAAATTTCGGATCAACATTGAGAGTGTGCTCAGCGAGTTCTCTAGGTACACCTGGCATGTCAGAAGGTTTCCATGCGAAGATGTCCCTATTCTCACGGATGAACTCGATGAGCGCGCTTTCCTATTTCGGATCCAGATTGGCACTGATACTAAACTGCTGAGATGAATCTCCTGGAACAAAATCAACAAGCTTAGTTTCATCAGCCGACTTAAATTTCATCGCCGGCTCATTCTCCGTAGTTGGCTTTTTCAGAGAGGTCATATCTGTTGGGTCAACATTATCTTTGTAAAACTTCAACTCCTCTGTTGCACAAACAGATTCTGCGTAAGCCGCATCGCCTTCCTCACACTCCAGAGCAACTTTCCGGCTGCCGTGAACCGTAATGGTCCCATTGTGACCCGGCATCTTGAGCTGTAAGTACACATAACACGGCCGAGCCATGAACTTGGCGTAAGCCGGCCGCCCAAATATAGCATGGTACGGGCTTCTTATCTTAACCACCTCAAAGGTCAATTTCTCCACCCTGTAGTTGTTCTCATCTCCAAAGGCCACTTCCAATTCGATCTTGCCGACTGGATAAGCCGACTTACCAGGTACCACACCATGGAAAATAGTGTTTGACTGGCTGAGGTTCTTATCAACCAACCCCATACGGAGAAAAGTCTCATAATAGAGGATGTTGATGCTGCTGCCTCCATCCATGAGCACCTTTGTGAACTTATATCCTCCCACTTGAGGAGCCACCACTAAGACCAAGTGGCCCGGGTTATCCACCCGGGGAGGGTGATCCTCCCTACTCCACACTATAGGCTGCTCAGACCACCGCAAGTAGCGCGGAACCGCCGGCTCAACAGCATTCACAGCCCTCTTATGAAGCTTCTGATCTCGCTTGCACAGACTAGTGGTAAACACATGATACTGTCCACCGCTAAGCTGCTTTCGATTGGTCTGATAACCCCCCTGCTGCTGTTGATGACCCTGGCCAGACTGTTGATTAAAGCCCCCTTGACCGTTCTGAGGACCAGAATTTGAGCCGCCCCCCGGGCCATGAAAGCCGCCGGCGCCTGAGCCGCCGCCCGGGCCATTGTAATTCTTAAAGGCCTTCATGATTGCACAATCCTTCCACAGATGAGTCGCTGGCTTCTCTCTAGAGCCATGCCTTGGACAAGGCTCATTCAACAGCTGCTCCAGCGTCGGACCTGACCCGCCGCCTCGGGGAGGGGGCCTCCCCTTACGGCGCTGGCTATTCCCTTGTGAGCTGGCGTTGGCCACAAACTCTAGGCTGCCGTCGGCCTTGCGCTTGCCTCCTCCTTGGTTCCCCGGGTTATGCTGAGGACCCTTGCCATTGCCGTTCTTCTTTCCCTTCCCTGTCCTTTCATCATCTGAAGGGGGATCCTTGGTACCATCAGAATCGGCGTACTTGACAAGAGCCGCCATTAGTGTACCCATATCACTGCAGTCGCGCTTAAGCCGCCCGAGTTTCATATTTAGGGGCACAAAACGACAATTCTGCTCCAACATTAAGACTACTGAGCCGGCATCCATCTTATCGGACGAATGTATGATCTCCTTAACCCGGCGAACCCAATGTGTCGTAGACTCACCCTCCTGCTGCTTACAGTTAGTCAAATCCACAATTGACATAGACTGCCTACAGGTATCCTTGAAGTTTTGGATGAACCGGGCTTTCAGCTCAGCCCAAGACCCGATGGAGTTCGGTGGTAGCCCTTTCAACCAAGTGCGGGCAGTCCCATCCAACATCATGGTGAAGTATTTGGCCATTGCCGCCTCACTGACCTCCAGTAGTTCCATGGCCATCTCGTAACTCTCGATCCAGGCTGCGGGCTGTAAGTCAGCCGTGTAATTAGGCACCTTTCTAGGGCCTTTGAAGTCCTTGCGTAGACGTTCATTGCGGATAGCTGGCACTAAGCAAGGGACACCCCCAGTCCTGGTAGGGATACCCACATCGACGGACGTCGTCGGATAAGCCGGGGGAGTCTGGTAAGCCGTCAACTGAGGCACCTGCTCCGCCTCTTGCCGCGCTCTGTCTTGGTCTGCTGCGTGAAAGGCTCCATTATAAGCCGGGCCATGGCCAGGGGGCGGGTCATGGCGTCGGACGTTACTTGAGCCGGTCGCTGAGACCATGTGCCTGTTGTAACTCGGGCTCTGACCCAGACGAGGGGTCGAGTGGATCCTATCCCGGCTGTAGGAGTACGCCTCCTGCTGCGCCAGTGCCGTCTGAAGGAGTTCCCTGACCCGGCGGGTTTCAATAGCCGTCGGAGAGTCGCCGTCGACTGGGAGAGCCGCCAGCCGTGCTGCTACAGCGACCATGTTCTCCAGCGGGTTATTATAATGACCTGGTGGTATAGGCACGTACTGAGGCGGGGCAGGGGGCATCTGGGGAGGCCCCATGACTTGTGGCTGAATAGGGGTCCCCGACCCGGGCACTATGACCCCTGGCGGGTTACTAGACCCTGCACCTGGCGTGTTGAAGAGGTTGCGTGGATCGTAAACCGGAGGGAGTCGAGATTGGGCCTTTTGATGCCTCCTCCTCAGGACCTCATTGGCCGCGTTTTGATCCATCGTGAGCCAGAAGGACTGCGCTTGAATCAACTGGGTTTGGGCATCGATAGCCGCTCGCTCCGTAGCCATCTTGATCCCTTCCGCTGCCAGATCCTCCTTAGCCTTCACCAGATCCAATTTTAACTGTGCCACCTCCACATCATGCTGAGCTTGATCCGCCGGGTCAACCGTGGCGGTTAACAGGGCCGTCATCTTGTCCGTGAGATCCATTAACACCTGAGCCGGCGAGGGCACCGGGTTTCCCGCTCCAGCAGCAGGGTTCTGAACAGGCTGTGCACCGGCCATAAACACCCCAACCTGACTTGGCGGCTCAAACGGGTCCAGAATACTGTCACCATCGGAACAACCCATGAGCCTGCCATCTTGAAGTTGATACAACGAGTTTGACTCATCGGTGGCCGACTCGCCGTCAGAGCCGGCGGCCGTCTCATCACCAGATCCAGATCGATCAGATAGTCCTCCGTGGATACACCCCACAAAAGCATGCCTTAAGGCAGGCCCGGCCCGGGCGGGTCGTGCACGCTGAGCCGTCTCGACGAGATCGGCGCAGAGACCCGGCTCAGGGCCCGGCTCACCAACCTTGCCAATGAAAACATGAATTCCGCCGAAGGGGACCCGTACTCAATTGAGCCGGCGTCGGGGCCCCAGTTTGCATCGTCGATGTAGAGCTTGCCGCGACGACTCTTGGTCATCCGGCCCACAGCGTATCCCTTGAGCCCTTCGAAGCTGCCCTTCAAGAACTCAAATCCACCGTGCGCCAGCCCCACGGTGGGCGCCAACTGTCGTGGAATTGTCACGGCAGATGTCCTCGAGCTAGGACTTAGTCGTGGAGCCATCGCAGCTAGGAAGCTTGAAGGGGTTAATGCGGGACAAGGAACACGAGGGTTTATACTGGTTTGGCCCCTTACGGTGAAGGTAAAAGCCTACGTCCAGTTTGAGGTGGTATTGATTAGGGTTACGATCACCAGAGAGCTAAACTGCTATGCCCGGCTCTCGATGAGATTGTTCTCGTCCCTAAACCGCTGCCGGGACGTCCCTTTATATAGGGAGGCTGACGCCCAGCAGCTCTCAGAGTCCTCGCCGGCTCATAAGAGTGTCCGGCTCGGACTCTCAACTATACTTGCCTTACACTACAAGTTCTACCATAATAATGATTGTAACTACGGGCCTTAAGCCATATCCGGGTCTTAAGCCCATCTCTGGCCCATCGTCTTCAGGCTTGGCTCCGGGCTTCTGGCAACGACCATATGAGTAACCCGGCCCCTCCTGGCGGGTGACTCTAAGGTCTATATCCTCAACAGATAGAAACTTCCAACTCAAGTTTTTCTTCATAAGATTGCATTAAAGCATCAACGATATGTTTAGTAAAAGCTTTATTTTGACTATAAGCATGCGGAGAATTTAGCACGGATTGCAACAAGGAAATACAATATATCAAAGAGCAATTATCATAATTAAATTCCTTGAAATCCAAGATAGTGGGTTCATTGATATCTAAAGTTTGACCTCTTCAATCCCACTTTTACCAATTTTATCATCAAGATCTAAAAACTCCGAATTTTTGGAACGCCTTCTAGGTAAAGGTGGTTCATCTTCAGTCCCATCATTATCAAGATTCATATTGCAAAACAAAGATTTAATAGGGGACACATCAATCACTTTTAGATCTTCATCTTTATTCTCATAAAAATTAGAAGAACACGCTTTCACAAAGCAATCTTTCTTAGCACGCATCCTAGCGGTTCTTTCTTTGCACTCATCAATGGAAATTCTCATGGCTTTGAGAGACTTACTGATATCATGCTTAGGTGGAATAGATCTAAGTTTCAAAGAATCAACATCAAGAGAAATTCTATCCACGTTCCTAGCCAATTCATCAATCTTAGGAAAATTTTCTTCAAGCAAAGCATTGAAATTATTTTGCGAATTCATAAATTCTTTAACACTAGTCTCAAATTAAGAGGGCATCTTATTAAAATTTCGATAAGGGTTGTTGTAGGAATTACCATAATTATTAGAGGAATTACTAGGATACGGCCTAGGATTAAAGTTTCCTCTATACGCGTCGTTACCAAAATTATTCCTACCAACAAAATTCACATCCATGGATTCATTATTATTCTCAATCAAAGTAGACAAAGGCATATCATTGGGATCAAAAGAAACACTCTTATTAGAAAATAATTTCATAAGTTTTCATCCATCTTTCCACTCAAAACATTAATTTCTTCTATCGCATGCACTTTTTTATTAGTAGATCTTTCGGTGTGCCATTGAGAATAATTAACCATAATATTATCTAGGAGTTTAGTAGCTTCTCCTAAAGTGATTTCCATAAAAGTGCCTCCCGCGGCCGAATCTAAAAGATTTCTAGAAGCAAAATTCAATCCGGCATAAAATTTTTGTATAATCATCCACAAATTCAAACCATGAGTAGGGCAATTACGTATCATTAATTTCATTCTCTCCCAAGCTTGTGCAACACGTTCATGATCAAGTTGCTTAAAATTCATAATATCGTTTCTAAGAGAGATGATCTTAGCGGGAGGAAAATACTTAGAGATAAAAGCATCTTTGCACTTATTCCAAGAATCAATACTATTTTTAGGCAAAGACGAAAACCAAGCTTTAGCACGATCTCTAAGCGAAAAAGGAAATAGCTTCAATTTAACAATATGATTGTCCACATCTTTCTTCTTTTGCATATCACACAAATCAACGAAGCCATTTAGATGGGTGGCGGCATCTTCACTAGGAAGGCCGGCGAATTGATCTTTCATGACAAGATTCAACAAAGTAGCATTAATTTCACAAGATTCAGTATCGGTAAGAGGAGCAATCGGAGTGCTAAGAAAATCATTGTTGTTGGTATTGGTAAAGTCACACAAGTTAGTATTATCTTGAGCCATCGTGACAAGCAAGTAATCCAACACACAAGCAAACAAGAAGCGAGCAAGAAAGAGGCGAACGGAAACAGAGGGCGAATAAAACGGCAAGGGTGAAGTGGGGGAAAGGAAAACGAGAGGAAAATGGCAAATAATGTAATGCGAGGGATAAGGGTTTGTGATGGGTACTTGGTATGTTGACTTTTGCGTAGACTCCCCGGCAACGGCGCGAGAAATCCTTCTTGCTACCTCTTGAGCACTGCGTTGGTTTTTCCCTTGAAGAGAAAGGGTGATGCAGCAAAGTAGCGTAAGTATTTCCCTCAGTTTTTGAGAACCAAGGTATCAATCCAGTAGGAGGCAACGCACAAGTCCCTCGCACCTACACAAACAAATAAGAACCTCGCAACCAATGCGATAAAGGGGTTGGTATGACAAAGATAGCATAAGATAATGATAAGAGCTGATAGATATGATAAGATAATGTTTTTGGTATTTTTATGAAAAAGATAAATAAAGATGCAAAGTAAAACAAAAGGCAATAGAAATAGCTACGTGTTGGAAGATTAATATGATGGAAAATAGACCCGGGGGCCATAGGTTTCACTAGTGGCTTCTCTCAAGATAGCATAAGTATTACAGTGGGTGAACAAATTACTGTCGAGCAATTGATAGAATTGAGCATAGTTATGAGAATATCAAGGTATGATCATGTATATAGGCATCGCGTCCGCGACAAGTAGACCGAAACGATTCTGCATCTACTACTATTACTCCACACATCGACCGCTATCCAGCATGCATCTAGAGTATTAAGTTCATAAGAACAGAGTAATGCTTTAAGTATGATGACATGATGTAGAGGGATAAACTCATGCAATATGATAAAACCCCATCTTGTTATCCTCGATGGCAACAATACATACGTGCCTTGCTGCCCCCGCTGTCACTGGGAAAGGACACCACAAGATCGAACCCAAAGCTAAGCACTTCTACCATTCCAAGAAAGATCAATCTAGTAGGCCAAACCAAACTGATAATTCGAAGAGACTTGCAAAGATAACCAATCATACATAAAAGAATTCAGAGAAGATTCAAATATTGTTCATAGATAATCTTGATCATAAACCCACAATTCATCGGTCTCAACAAACACACCGCAAAAGAAGATTACATCAAATAGATCTCCAAGAGAATCGAGGAGAACTTTGTATTGAGATCCAAAGAGAGAGAAGAAGCCATCTAGCTAATAACTATGGACCCGAAGGTCTGAGGTAAACTACTCACACATCATCGAGGAGGCTATGGTGTTGATGTAGAAGCCCTCCGTGATCAATGCCCCCTCCGGCAGGCCGCCGGAAAAGGCGCCAAGATGGGATCTCACGGGTACTGAAGGTTGCGGCGGTGGAACTAGGTTTTCGTGGATGCCTCTGATGATTTGGGGGTACGGAGATATATATAGGAGGAAGAAGTACGTCGGTGGAGCAACGTGGGCCCCACGAGGGTGGAGGGCGCGCCTGGGGGAGGTGGGCGCGCCCCCTACCTCATGCTCTCCTCGTTGATTACTTTACGTAGACTCCAAGTCCTCTGGATCACGTTTGTTCCAAAAATCACGTCCCGAAGGTTTCATTCCGTTTGGACTCCGTTTGATATTCCTTTTCTGCGAAACTCTGAAATAGGCAAAAAAACAGCAATTTAGGCTGGGCCTCCGATTAATAAGTTAGTCCCAAAAATAATATAAAAGTGTATAAATAAGCCCATTAAAGATCCAAAACAGAATATATAATAGCATGGAACAATCAAAAATTATAGATACGTTGGAGACGTATCAGCGTCCCAGAGGACGACAACGACAACAACGGTGCGGCACGCCGCCTCTGCTGCCGCCGGAAATAGTTTTTTTGGGGTTTAATACTGTATATTGAATTCTCAATCATATGAATATAAATTTGCAGTGTGACTGAATGAAAGATATGGTTTGAACGAACTTGCGTTTTTCTCTCTTAATATACAGACTTATCAAACGATTTTCTTTTGAAAAACGTCAATGCTTTTTAAATATAAAACACTCATCGCAAACATTTTAGTTAGAACACCCGGATGCAAACCGACAGCTTCCCGAGGAAGCCAAGGGAAAATGTGCCGAGCAGGATTTCTGCATCCCTTCAACGCAAACGGTTGTTTTGTATGACCCGTGTGCAACCACGTACAAACAATTATGTAAGATTTGCATATCTATCATTTTGGGTATGTTGCCATTTGTCAAACTAGAAAGATTGACATTTGTTTATCTAGTAACATTGCCATTTGTCAACCTTGTAACACTGCGATTTGTCAAAATATGCAGCTAAAAATCACTAGCACTATCTAATTTTTGCAACTAAAATCACTAGCACTATTCATATAGACACCACTCGCAGGCGTGAGTTGATGGACGCATATGCAAATGTACCATTGATTACATACAACAAGTCATCAGCCCACAACGACAACGAGGATACACGTTGGATTATAGATCATTTCCAACAAAACATTCTAGTAAAGTTTTTCTCACACAACAAATAACAAAGCGATTGAATGAACTTCAGCTCAACCACTCGTCGGCGTTGGAAACGCTTGCTTTGAACCAAAAGTGATTCTCTGGGAAGGGCCAGCTACTGTCAATCTCGAGACCAACGCAGGACTGATCATCCAGGCTGAAGCGGCCTATGTCAGGACCCATATTGGGACGGTAGGGAAGCATAGCAATGTCCGAGGTATAGATACAGTTGATTCTCATAAATGGTAGTAACATTGTGTCAACAGCAGCTGGATCACCTTCCACCATCATTGGATAGTTTTGTCCAAGGAAGAGCGAGTTTCCTCCAAGATTTTCAATACTGAACCAGGGAGAAGGTGTTGGCGCTAGTACACTAGTATCCATCCCGAATACCCTGCAACGGAAGTTGGAATAGGTCCGGAGAGTGCGACCATGCGAGACAACACCTGCTTCCTTAGTAACATGAGCAGTGCCCTGTATACAGACAAGAAGAGGTGATCCATCAGAATAAGTTGCCAAGCGCCACTGAGTATATGGGTCCTGCTCGTCCTCATGCTCGTGATCATCATCATCGTCATCTCCCCCTTGGTTATAAAATTTTTCAATTATAGGTGGTGGAATGTTCACAGAACCTTGGAAACACAAGAAGGTTAATTAATTAGTAAAGGCAAACGTACCGAAAGCATGATGATTCCATGCAAAAACAGTACACATCAGTTCATAGGACCTTGATATACGCATGCATGTGGATGAAACAATTATAATCATGGTGGAAGACAAACGTATCGAATGCATGATGATTCCATGCAAAAACAGTGCCACGAGTGGTGGCAGCAAACACAAGACCCTCGTATTAAATTGCATCACAGTACTCATCCGTGTACAGAAATTGATTTTTGAGCAATATCCATCGAGGCGTGGAAGTAAGGAAGGCAACAAGCTTGTCGAAGATAGCAACAACTTCATAGTTCGTGTAATCCCAAGAGCGGTTGGGAACTCGACAAATTGTTATCTTCCATAGACGACAGTCACCATGATCGTATTTGAACTCACGTAGAATACCGGTGTACTCAACCTCTGGGCAGTCATCTGAGATTTTTGGAAGTGGAACCCGGTGACGAGTGTACACATTCACAAGTTCCCACTCGCAGTTGTACCCAATATAAACAACCCAATCTCCATTTGCGCCTGCCCAAGCCTTGCCCTCAAGTGATGGCATCTTAACATCATACGTATCATTATCAAGCGGCATCAACTTGCACAAGGCGAGGCTTCCCTCGTCCCCGCGCCAGTCAGCAGGGTCACGGCGAAGAAGATAGGGGAGATCAAACTACTCCTGGACCCTTGGGTTCCTTGTAATGATGTTATTAGTTGAGTCGAGAATGGTCTTGAACGAACCTGCCATGCTAGCCGAGGTGATGACGTCGCACCGATCAATGAGTTCCTCCACAGCGTCATCATTCAGATTGGGGCAAGAAT
Organism: Triticum aestivum; assembly: GCF_018294505.1. Taxonomy (NCBI): domain Eukaryota; kingdom Viridiplantae; phylum Streptophyta; class Magnoliopsida; order Poales; family Poaceae; genus Triticum; species Triticum aestivum. The sequence goes on along the minus strand of NC_057802.1, from coordinate 55,388,452 downwards.
AACGGGGTCGTTTCCGGCCTGTTCCCTCCATGGAGAAGATGATCGAACAATGGCAGAAGGAAGGGTGAAGGCAAATGGAGGGAGGAAGAGCGAGCGACAGCGGTTCCAAATTGAGAGGGAAAGGCGAAGAGGCGATGGACGGTTGCCACGGTACACGAAGAGGCGCCTGGGGAGCGAACGGTTGCCATAGAGGTCACACATTGACGACAAGGGCCGAGTGAACCGCATGCGTATATTGCACACACCTTGATCTGGCTGACCGTTTCTTTTGTGTTGCCTAATCACAAACAGTTCATCCGAGTGAACCGTATGCTGTTATCGCACACACCTTCATCTGGCTGCCCGTTTCTTTTGTGTTGCCTAATCACAAATAGTTTATCCGAGTGAACCTTATGCTGTGTATCGCACACGCCTTCATCTGGCTGCAAGTTTTTTTTTGTTCCTCCTCATCGCAAACAGTTAATTGAACTGAACCGTATGCCCTTCATCGCACACGCAACTAAAACCTGAACCGAGTTTGATGCATCCGGCATCGCAAACGTTTTATACATTTCTGATGGTTTTCATACACCACCGTTTGGGATTCTTGCATCGCACACAGTTTCTCAAAGGGTCTCTGATCGTAGTGTCGCGTTAGCAGCATCCTGCAGTAGTGTTTGCTAAGTTACTACTGTTGTTGCTGTTACAATCATTATAAAACTGCTACTGTTACTATTACCGCTACTATCAAAACTATCAAACTACTGCGCTACTAAACACTTTGCTGTAGAGAAACAAATTTCCATGTGTGGTTGAATTGACAACTCAACTTCCAAGGCCTATAAATATTCTTTGGCTCCCTTTGTGTCGAATTAATAAATTTAGTCAAATACTACCCTCGAAGACTGTCATGATCCCCTATACTTGTGGGTTATCAACCATGTCCACCAGCTTGATGCCCTTGTTGACCACCTGCTTGAGCTTCCCTTGGAGCACCTTCACCATGTCCGGGTTCCCCCAATCAATGCTCTTCTCTGTCCAGGAAACAAGCCTTCTTGGAGGCTCGCCGAAAAGACGGGGGTCTCTTTTTGACCCTTTGTGCGCAGGTTGGTTATGTAAAACCATTCCTGCTGCAACAACTTGATGGTCTCCACAAAGGTTCCCTTAGGCCAGATCACATTGGGAAGTTTTCTTATCTTGGCCCCACCGCATTCAGCGAGCTGGGGGCCACTACTCTTTGGCATCACACTAAACATCTTCAGCCAGAGGCTGAAGTGCGGCTTGACGCGGAGGAAAGCCTCACATATAGTGATAAAAGTGGCTATATGGAGAATTGAATTTGGGCCTAGGTGGTGGAAATCTAACCCGTAGTAAAACAGCAAACCCCTTACGAGTGGATTAAGGGGGAATCCCAAATCTTGGACAAGGTGAGGGATGGAAACCACCCTTTCCCCTTTCTTGGGAGTGGGGATGGCGGAGGAAGAATGGCTGGTCTCACCCTCCATTGGGGCTCGACACATGGCTAATGCAGGAATGTATCCTGCAGCCCTGAGCTCCTCGATGGTGCCCACGGTGACATTGGAGGGAACCCATTGCCTCTTCAAGCCAACGTTAGATGCTGAGGCCGCATAATCTTTTCCCTTGCCGTACATTTCCATTGAAGGATGGGGGGAAGAATATGAGCGGGTTGGAGGCTTCAAGGTGGATGCAGAGCTTTTGTGAGCTTTGGGCTATGGAGCACGGGATGGAAGCGCAGGAAAAAATGATTTACTTCTCCTCACTTTGTAGGCCAGTAAAAGACCAAGAGTCCCCGTGTTGCGTCGGATAAATCGTCTATTCCCAACCCTTCGTGACATTACACATGCATCGGTTAACTAGCCTATTGATGATATCCCTTGAAAACCGGGACACGATCTCCGTATTGATAAGACACACCAATAAGAGGCTGCCTCGGGCTACAATACGATTCGTGATAACTTATTCAATCCCACAATAGGTGGTGATGGTTCGATAAAGCTTTCGGGTTTAAATTCTCTCACTGGTCATGCCTGTGTGGCAAATCTTTGAGCCTAAGTTAACTCAGGACCTCGGACGCGGAGGTAGCCCTTTGTAAAAATAAAAATAAACCTTACTCTTTCCTTGTCGAGGTTGAGCTTTTAAGAATATGGGTGACGGGTTCAACTATAGAAGAAAGCCCGATAATTATCAGGTAATAAAAGGACTTTAGATGGAAATATGCGTTGACAAAGAAGGAACCCACCTGCCAAGCCAAAGTCATCAACAAAAGAAGTCGTTCCGAGGAGGGAGTGTAGTCCTAGGCTTTGAAGACCAGTTTAAGGACTACTGAGGGTGTCCTGGACTAAGGGGGGATCAACCTGTACGACCCGTCATCCATGGGTCGGGTTGATGACCCACCAACCATTGGAGGGAGGACTACCGAAGATGTGATCCTTGACGTGAGCAAGATGGAAACTTCCGAAGACTTGGCATGTACTTCAAGGAAAGTTCTAGTAGTCGGTGTGTTTATTCCTAGTTGGCAACCGACCATATGTGTAACCTAGGCACCCCTGGTGCATATATAAGCCGAGTGGTTTAGTATTTACGGGGAGAAGGACAAGCCTAAAGAACAGAATCATCTGATCTCGAGGTACACCATCTTGTACTCTGTACTCCATCACATCAATACAATCAAAGCAGGGCGTAGGATTTTACCTCTTCAAGAGGGCCTGAACCTGGGTAAACATCGTCTCCCATATTTCCTGTTACCATTGCTCCTAGACCCACAACTCAGGACCCCCTACCCGACATCCGCTGGTTTTAGTACTGACACCGCCCGCCGCTGCTAGGTATTCCTGCATTAGTGTGTGCTTAGCCATGTCGTCCCACTGTAATGAATCCAAACCTGGTAGGCTTCACAAGCTTCAAAGGTAGTGTTGTGCCACATGGCCCTTCCGTCCCATGACCAGACACATGCACAACACATTGTTGGCGATCCGTTTCATTTCGCTCGCCCTGCCGGTCACTCATTTACATTTAGTCTCTGCCTTAACTCTTAATACCATCATCCAATAGGGGGTGCCACCACTATTCTTGAGTTCACTGCCACCACCACACAAACACACACAAAAGCACACACTGAGAAAACCAGCCAAAACCGAGATTGTGTCCGCAGCGTCGCCGTCGTGGGTCATCTTGGGGAACATTTCATGGCAATGACAACCTTTGATATCCCCCTCCCTTCGGGTATGACCGACTTCTCCCTTGCACCCCCAATGTCTTTATGCATCCCGCTCCTCACCAGTCCCTGCATATCTTGCCTTGTCACACCATCTTCAACAACTTCTCTTCCGCCCTCGCTGTTGAACCCATGAGCCAGCCTCCTCGTCCGCAATGACTAGGTCATGCCATGGATCCCCGCTGTCATTGATACCCCTGACCAGTAGGAGTTATACATTTGTTTGTCATGGCTACTTCAAAACTTATATTTTTATATAAATCGTAAACGTGTTTTTGGTGTAGAAACTCGCGAGTTGTCATATATGTGATGTGAACATCGACATATTTTTAAAAGAAAAACACACGAGTTAGTCACGACATTTTTTTGTATCTGGAATATGTGACCCCGCATCCTACCCTTGAATAGGACCCTATTCTTCATGCGATGGTTGGGATACCATTTGGCAACTTGCCCACACCAAGCTGAAGTTCGACAATGTACAAAGTCGACCTTCCCAATTGTCGTAGCAAGCCGCATCAACGCACTTACACACTCCGCATAGATAGTTAGCTGTTTTTTTTTTTGAGGGGGTAAAAAAGTTAGCTGTTGTAGTATCGCGCACTAGGTTTCGCCCGTGCACAAGTTAATGACCTTTATTACCCAAAAAAAGAAACAGAGTTAATGAGCTTCACAGTCATTCGGTGGTGCACTGGGCAGGCACGTAAATGTGGATCGCCTCGACCAAGGCAGCTGCGAATGTAGCGACGTTGCAGGCAACACGCTTGCCTGACCGTGTATTCTACGTGCACGGGTCCATCCATGGATGGCTGGCAATGCCACAAAAAGGGCGTCTCCGCTCCACGACAGTATGGCGCACCTCCCATCTGTTCACCGGAACGGAAGGAACTGCAACCCAGAAAGACGGCGATCGAATCAAACAGCGCCTGGTCTCTGCGGTCCAACTGCTTTCTCTGCTGCAGCCGCGCGCGCTAGCCGACGAACCAGCTGCGCTTTGCACGTTCCAAAGGCGGCGCGTGCCGTTCGGCCATCTCACCATCACCAGTTGAGCACGACCCGGCCTGCCTTCCGTTGGGGCAGCTCGGACGAAGGTAGTGAAATGCACAGGGGACTCAGTTTTCCTGGTGCTCTTGCCTTAGGAGTTGGTGTCGGAACCCTGAACATGTTAATCGATCCACAATAACCCAAAATCTCAGATTTTTCTTTGCAAAGTAGCACAAGAACGTGTAAAAATAGGCATATAGCCAGTAGCAAGTAACAACATGGACACATAGGAGCGCATCCGCTTGAGAAAAAAGTGTACTAAACCTCTTTTTTTATGGAAATAAGCAAATATGCAACACCAACAAAAACTAAATTACCACCTCTTCAGTTACTTATGAATCAAGCTTTCAGAGTCTAGCTATTTCTCACATCCGGAAGGATTTAAGTGAGATCATATATTCTATGTACTAAAAATGAAAAAGATCAATCCTCCACCGGATTTACACGAGGATTAAGAAAAGCCTTAAAGTCCGAATAACCGGAAGGATTTAAGTGAGGTCATGTATTCTATGTACTAAAAATGAAAAAGGTCAATCTCCCATCAGATTTACATGAGGATTAAGAAAAGCCTTAAAGTCTGGATAAATTACCAGTACTTCATGAAACAGAGTACATTACCTTGTCCCAGTCGACGTCGTCGCTGAACGAAGCAATGCACCAGCCCCTTTCTATATGCTGCAGTCATTCGATCATCATAGACTACAAGAAAGTAGGCTAGTTAAATCTCAAAATGACATCTCTCACAATATTCAGAGTACAGTCAATACCATTAAGCATTTGGGTCAAATAGATTTGCATACAAAATAAATTTGCAGGTTGGCGTATGTTGATAAAATAAGCTACCCCCTGATGACCGCTATGGAAATAGCAAGTGTATAGTTTCAACTTTCAATAACACTGAAGGCTTAAGCTGATGAACTATTTTTTTCTCAAACACACACCTAAATGTGTGTTTCCTTTGTTTAGCTCAGGAATTTACAAATACTGGAAAAAAATACTACAAAACATGACTCCGAAAGAAAGTATATTTAATGATAATATAACCAGGTCGTAAGGAAAATCCAAAACTGATGGCTAAACTGGACAGGCAGAGAAAGAGCATATCTTAACAAAATACCTGGTAGAGCACCCTACAACAAACCTCCAAAATGATTAACGATATCGATCATTCCTCAGTGCCTGCAGAAATAAAATAAAAATAGTAATCAGGACAAACTCTTCTGTGCAGAAGTACACTCTAAATTCAGATCTAACATTTTAAAAAAATCCAGTGATGCTAAAGAGGAGAAATCTTGCACAGATTTGAAGAAGTCACCATAATCCCGCATAGGGCATCCTAGTGAGAAGCAATCAGGTGTCCTGAAACAAAGTAGGATCTATTAGAGAAAATTTAAAAAGGTGTGTCGGTATGTCACCAGAAAATATAAGGTTGTAAACATACCAGAAGTACTCATTTAGAGCTATCATAAATACACCACGTAGAATGTGGTGATTTTCCATGCTGAATTTTTTCTGCCTCCTACCAAATATAAGAGAACCATATCCATTACCAAGAAGCTTCTTCATTTCTTTCGGGGATATGTGTTCGACCCAAAGGCATTTTTTCTCGCATCAATATCGGAAACCACTCCCCTGATCATGCTCTCTGTATCTGTCTTTAACATATTTGTTAGACGTGAAATCTGTAGCGAAATTTTAAGCTGATGAAAAATCATACAGAGGGAGATCTCTTCCCATGTTCCCCATTACGAGAGGGAGGAGAGAGGAGGGAGACGAGGGAGATCTTACCAGGGATGAGGCCATTTTCGGAGAGGAAGTGAAGGACGGTGGGTGTGGAGGCGGAGCTCGGTCTGCTACCGACGAACAACGGCATGTGACGGGGTGGCGGAGCTCAAACCTAACCTTTCCCGTTGTGCGTGACGAAGAGGATGGGCTGGAGGAGGCGGATCTGGGCTGGCCTCCGCCGCACGCGACAGGTGATGGAGCCGCCTGCTACATTTCTCTTTGTGTGTGAGGATCGAGGAAGGAGATGGCGTGGCCGCGTGGGGATGAGGTGGTGGACAGAGGAAGAGGGCAGATCTGGAACCAGGCGGCCACTCGTGTGTTTGATATGTTCGTTGGCATGATCTTATCTCCTCTCATCTGCCATCTCTTCTCTCAGTGACCCCGTCTCGTCTCGTCTCGTCTCTGCAGGTAGAGCGGCCAGAGGAGCAGACCAACATCCCTCTTTACCTTCCACGCAACACCAACATGGTGAGCTTCCCCTCTCCCCCATCTACTCCCATATCTGAACATCAACTGCAGTTTGTACATTTTGGTTATACTTTGTTTCAGTTTGTACACATCTCGTTTTGGTTAAACTCTTGTCTTAGATGCCATGGCTGATGCGAATAATGGAATCAACATATTGCTTTGCAACAGTATTACTCATGTAATACAAATAATTGCAGAAGTATAAACATACTTATGCAACACATATGAGGACTTGGGGGCCTCAAACGGTCATTTTACATGACATAAAATTATGCATAATCATTATTATGCAATTTACCAATGGTCTACCCTGCATATTTGCTCTGAAGCCCATGGCTTAACACGCAAATAACAATAATCTTATTGTCAAAGTGCTAAAGCCAAGGGGCTAAAATGCAAGATCTGATAAGCATATATGCCTTAAATCAGAGAAATCATGGACTTTTCCAGGATTAACAAATAATCCAATGGCTGATTTGCAAAATCGCCAAAGAGATAGGATTTTCTCCCTTCTCTTTCTTGTGCGGTTACTAATTCCCTTAGGGAATTAACCGTCGTCTGCAGCCGCTGGTTCCCGTGCGCCGCCGTGGTCGGGGGTCGTCGCCGGTCGAGATTCACGCGACACCTACGCCGCCTCTGGGCCAAGGACCATACAGTCCCGCGCATAGGGCCGGTGGCCGCTACCACCATTGGCGGCAGGGCCTCTCGGAGACGGGAGCCGAGACCCTTCGCCGCTGGTGCCAGGCCATGCCATTCGCCGGGACCACATGCAGGTCACCATCGCGCCGAGTCCTATTGGACATCGCCCGCCGGGGTTGCGGCCGCGTGCACACCTGGGACGCCGCCTCCACCAAGCTTTGACGGCTGCGTGCTGCCACTCGGCATGGCTGCACGCTTACACGTCGGAGCGTGCCTCTCCACGCTGCGCCGCCAATCTTTTGGACCGCCGTCGCTGGAAACACCAGCAATGGGGTCGAGGCCGCTGCGCATGTTGGGCACTGCCTCCGTGCTGTAGAAGCGCGCCGCGGAATCAAGGACGAAATCTCACCGCTTAGAGGCGTCGTGGAGGACGAGAACTCCTATTACTTTCCCAAGAACAGCGCTCATTCGAGTTCTCCCACTTTCTCTTTGGTGTTCGATCCATCCACTTCTTCCGAGCGCATGCATGGGAAGAAGTAATTCGTGCTGTTCATGTTGCCAAGGCAATCGATTTTCCGACTGCGCCAACTGCTCTCGGGCCGGCCTCTTCTTGGACGATTCGGTGAGGCAATTCTCGCAGGAAAAGGCAATTGATCAGATTCTACTTACTCCATGTTTCTTAATCACAAGAAGACAAACGAAATTAACACTCTATGATTAATCTCCTGTACACGGATGCATGCATGCTCCATGGTGCTGCCGCTGCATGTGCCTGCGCAGCCAACTGTGACATCGCGTGCTGTTGCCGCCGCCGCGATGGCCATCTGCATCTCGTGCCTCATCGTCGTGATGGTCGCTGCTTTGTCTCGCACGGAAGTGCGCTTCTCCATTGCGTATAACTGCTGTTTTCTTGGCCGAATTACTCTCCAGGCAGAGACTATGTGCTGATAACGTATTGTAAAGTGAAAGTAAAGGAGACACATGAAGAGTCCAAATGACCCACTAGTTCCATCGCAATGTGGGAGATCCATTTATATACATGGTTAAGGGGTGTGTTGGGGAGACACCTCTTCCCCAACAGACACCTCCTGAAAAGCATCCCTCCCATATAATTGATCACATATTTTTATTTCTTAACAGTTTATATTGATCGTGGGCATAAATTACCTCTGTCGTGGTTTACAAGATGGTTACTGAACTCTAGGATTCGGTGTTTACAAACTGAAAGAAAGATAGAAGGATACGGGGGAGATGGAGATAGAGGAGGTTGAGATTACATGTCCAGGTTGTTTACAAATCTATGTCTAATATACTACCCTCGGTGGCCGCCGCCGTGATGCTCATCCTCATCCTCTGTGGTGCAACATCCCGTTCCTATCTCCTCCCTACCGACGACGGCGATCATGGCACCCCGGGGCTTGCCCATATCCTCTGGAGAAACCATGGGATCTGACGCCGATGTCTCCCTTGCCTGGCCGTGGATCACCATTGGCAAAGGGTCACGCCACGTTGCATCGTCTGTGGGAACAAAAAACTGGCTGGTGGTTACGTTGTTTTTTTTATACAAAAGTGGTCGCTGCATTTTATTTTTGAGATGTATATAAGTAATTATGTTGATTTGTTAGCACGATTTTTTTAGATTTTCTTTTGAGAAATGCGTGGACAGAAGTGGGCTGCTCCTGAACTTCTGCCGGGCTAGTGGGCTGCTCATGAACTGGGCCTATTTGGCCTATAGGCTATTATTTTTTTCACATATGCATTAGACACACCTATATACGGTTTTTTTTTTTGCAAAAGTATTTTTTTGAACATAAGTACAAACACAAGCGCTCATATATACGCGCATACACTCAAGCACACACGCACACCCTATTCCTATGAGCACCTCCGAGAGACTGAGCTGGCATATCATCTTGAGATTACGAAGTCACCGTAGGTGTCTCGTAGTCGACGGGAACGTCTCCTCCCACTGAACGCACATTGCCGGAAATTCTGAAATAAATCCAGAATAAATGTGAGCATCAGGATTTGAACCCTGGTGGGCTGGGGATGCCACTGTCCACCTAACCATCTAACCATTCGCAAAAGTATTTGGGTGTACATCTGTAAACGGTACACCCACGCCCCATAGTGGATGCCCCCCCCCCCCCCCCCGACAATATATGTTTATCAGCTGTTAATTAATATTCACGTCTTCCTGTAAAATAATAATAATAATTTAATGTTCACGTCGCGATGTAGGTGTGCACGCATGCCATATGCAAATACACTAATCTATTAATTACCCAGTTTTGAATATATAGTACAATTCTGGTTTACCATTTGATGGGTTGCATTTTAGCTTGGTATTAGATACAATAATGAATGATGACAAGTACAGTGCTACTATATATCTGGAAAATTCATACTCCCTCATTTTAAAAGTATAGTGCATATGTTGTTCCAAACTAAACTTTATAAAACTAGCCCACTTATAAAAGTCTATAAACATCTATGCTAACAAATCAACATAATTACTTATATTCATCCTGGAATATATTTTCATATTGTATTTGTTAGTTATTGTACTTATTTTTTACAATTTAAACCTAGTCAAAACTAATAAAGTTTGACTTAACAAAAACAATCATGCACTATGTTTAAAAATGATTGTATGTTAGGTAGTACTAAACGCTGCTACTTTCATTTATAGATGAATACAACTGTATTATAAGTGCTAATTTTCAGAACAATTTTGACAATGAAAACTAGTAATTTGATTAATATATTAAATCAACCTAATCATAAAATGTAGAACTTAAAATCTAAAAGAAATGATTGTTCTAGATTTGGTATAATGTAATATGTTGTGATAGAAAACAATTGTCACGCGGGATGCCTCACATGTATCAGTCTGCATGCATGGCTATTATCTAGATGTATAAACATGTATGTATTCGATTGTATAGGAAAAAAACACGTCGCTATGATTGCTATAGAGACGTGCTTGAATTGATTGTAACCACCGAAGTTGATGGTGACTAGAGAAGACAACAGAATAGCTGATTTGGAAGCTTGAAAGAGTATATCTTGTATCAAAAGTTGGTGCAAGATATGTACGCCATGTCACTGTGCAAGGAGAATAAGGGAATGTTGATTCCAGTATGCTAAGTGCAGCTAAGACTTCATACAAAAAATTAATTGCATGGTAAGCCTTCATTGAGGAAATGATTGTAAATAGAGATAGATGTTTCGTCCGGCTCTGAGAAACAATTCGGCAACCCCGCTCTTCCCTTTGCCTCTTCCACATCCATTTTGGAAACTTGATTCGGTTGAGTTTGCTGAGGATCCTGAGGGCTTGTTTTGTTAGACAGATCCTCACCTGGATCCCAGTCCAATCCACGTGGAACAGCCCCATGTGGAAGTATTCCCCCGATCTGAGAAATGTGTGTGTGGTTGAGTACAGGCAGGATTGGGAAAACCCCAATCCAATCCACCCCGCTCCACTACTTGAGAGAAACAACTTCTCTAAGTCATGGAATGAAAAAATGGAAAGAAATCCAGAATCCGTCTTTCTCAAGGCTTTGGTTTAGTACTAAGGAGAGCATAAAGAGGAGGATTGGGTTTGGATGGGTGTTGAGGGGATTGGGCGACAAGTAGGGAATCAACCCAATTCTTGAGTGGATTAATCCTACCAGGAGACTGATTTGATTCCCCTACAACCAAACAAACATGGACTGACCGCGATCCTTACCCAACCCTTGAAATATTTATGTCCTTATCCACTAGGAAATCCAGGGTGAACCTATTGAAATGAACATTGGGTTTCAGGCTTTTATGTTTCCCGATCTCAATAAACCCAACCTATTATGTCCAATCCACCGACCATACATGGGCCTCTTGAGCCACACAGAGAAGACCCCCACGGAAATTGGGTGATGTGGGAGGGGAATCAACCCGATATATGCTTTCATGGTTCCCCTAACTATATGATTGCTCACTTTTGCCAATTCCTTTCAGTTCGAAATTGTGTAACTTATGATCATACATTCATACTTAATGGCGGTGAAGGTGAAGAGTCTTTATAGTAGAGTGTCAAAAAGATTATTTTGGCCAACACTATAATTTTCAGCACATGTCGTATCGAGAAATAAAATTTTGGCAATAATTTGGAGACCACAGACGTGTCGGCATAATTTACCAACTTATGTCCATGTGTCAAGATATGACATGCTGACAATTGATCTGCCACCATACATGGGTTTTATGGATAGATGGTGGTGTTCGCAAACATAGACCATTTTATAGTGCCTAATGGATTTGGTGCCCCAAAACAAACATACCTAAAAGTTAAATTTCATATGGATTTGGTCGGGTTCATGATGAATACTAGGGCGCGGCCTACTTATAGGGGAAAAAGCCATTTTTTCATTGATTTTTCTGAGTTTAGTCTTTTTGTTTCATTTTTGTTTTTCATAGTTTTTCTTCGTTTCTTTCTCAATTTTTACTTGTTTTTAACTTTCTTTCCTTTTCTTCCATTCTCTTTATTACCCTTTCCGGTTCTGATTGTTTTTTTCTTTTCTTCTCTGTTTTACTTTGGTTTTGTTTGTCTCTTTCTAGTTTTCATTGATTTTTCTTGCTTCCTCTCGGGTTTCACTCTTTTTCTATACACAATTTTTATATACTTCTAATGCACTATTTTAATACATGTTTAACATTTCTTAAATTCTTGATTAAAAAATTTCAAATACCTGCTTAACATTTTTTAAATACATGGTCAACATTTTTCTATACACATTTAATATTTTTTCAAATGCTTAATTAACTTTCTTTAAACACAAGTTTAAGAATTTTTGAATGAACGGTCAACATTTGTTCTATACACATTAATTTTTTTAAACACAAGTTTAACCTTCTCGTAATACATGGACAAAAAAAATTATGTACACATTTACCAAATTTTCAAATATAAATTTAAAAAATTTGAAAACACGGTCACCATTTTCTCCGTCAACATTTAAAATTTCTCAAATTCTTGAATAATTTTTTTTGATATTTGTTCAAGATTTTTCCAATACTTTATTAATATATTTTTATCTAAGATAAAAAATTTCAATCATTTTTTAATACATGATTAATATTTTTTCTATACATATTAAAAAAATAAAATGCTTGATTAACATTTCTAAAATACTTGTTCAACATTTTCGCAAACGCTTGATTATACTTTTTTTTTAAATACATGACCAATTTTTTCGTACACATTGTATTTTTCTGTATATATTTTTCATATACGTGACAAATATTTTCTCTATACACATTTAACAGGTTTTAAATATTTTACGTAGAGTGTTTTTGTAATATATATATTTCGGATATTGTAAAGTATATACAGATGTAAAAAATAAATAATGCAAAAAACATAAACAGAAAACATGAAAAACAAAAGAGAAAACGAAGCTGTGGCCTCGCGTGCGCCTGGGCTGGCCCATCTGGGGCTCCTGTTCACGCGAGGGTTCGCTTGGTCTCACTATAACCGAGGCGCTGCCTATACATAGTGCATACCCCTCCTCGATCGCCGCTGTTTCAATGGGCCAGCCCATTTCGGGTTTTCACCCGCAACTATCGCAACCGGTTTTGGGAAGGTTCCCTGAACCGGGTTTTTCTGTTTTTTTCGTCTTTTATATCTTTCCCTTTTTCCGTTTTTATTTTTATTTTTCGATCGTTTTTCAGTTTTATTTTATTTTTATTTCTTTTCTGTTTTCACTTTTATTCTTTTTTTTCAATTTGCGAAAATCTTATAAAATCGCGATTTTTTCCAAAAATCAAGAATATGTTTCAACTGATGAACATTTTTTTGGAAATCATGATTTTGTTTTTATAAATTCGCGAACATTCTCTTAAATCATGTAAATTTTATTAAACCATTAAATTTTTATAAAACTCAAAAACATCTTTTCAAAATCTTGATTTTATTTAGAAATTTATGAACACTGTATTAAATCATGAACATGATTTCAGATTCCTGTACATTTGTTTAACTCATGACCATTTTTCTGAATCCTGAACATTTGTTTTTAAGCGAGGCGAGGGGGTGCGCGCCCGCTTGCTGTGCAGCGCGTGCTGCGCCGTATAGGAGGACTCTATAAGCGACACAGTAGACCGCCCGAGATTTTCTGTCGCCTCGCCTGAAACCATTTCATGTACAGTGTTGCCCGCCCTATTTCTAGCGTCTTGTTCACGGTCGCTCGCTTGCTGTTTCGAACTACAGCTGCTCTGTATTTCTTTGTTTTCTTTTCTTTTTATTTTTTGTTTTTATTTTGGTTTTCTTTGTTTCTTCCCTGGTATTCTCCTGCTTTTTTTTTCTGTTATTCAGTGGTTTTATTTATTTCTTTATCGAATTTCAATCTTTTCCTCTCTTTTTTTGGCTTTCTTTCAGGATTTCATTGGTTTTTTTCTATTTATTTCTTCGTTTTCTTTTTTTCTTTCTCTGTTCGCTTTTTTTTCCTTTCTAGGTTTTTGTTGGTTTTATCTTTTTTTAATTTTGACGTTTCCTTTGTACAATACTAATATTTTTACATACATGTAAAACATTTTTTGCGTCCAAACAAACATTTTCGAAATACGTAACTAATGTTTTTTCAAATATATATTTTCTGTGTATTTTCCTTTTTGTACGCATTATGCATTTTTGGTGTACATATAAAATATTTTCATAACTCTTTAACAATTCAAATACATCAGTAACAATATTTCAAACATGTATTTTGATGTAGAAAATCCATATACGTTGGATATTTTAAATCATCATTTTTTATAGAAGTTTAACATTTTTCATACAATGAAAAATGCACATTGTAATTATATATTTTCGTGTCTACTTCTTTCCATACACATTGTTAAAAAATGCTCACGCAAGGAACATTTTTTATTCATGTCTAACATTTTTTAAATACATGATTAAAACTTTCTAAATATATTTTTTGATGCCGATTTTTTTATATACATTGTACATTATATACACATGCACGCGCGCGCACACACACACACACACACACACACACACACACACACACACACACACACACAAAGATATATAGATACATATATATATCATACAAGTTTAACATTTTTAAAAATATTATGAACATTTTTTTCTACAACATATGTTTTTCATGGACATATAAGGAACATTTTTTGTACATATAACGAAAAAACTTTATTCACATTCATAGTTCCTTAAATATATGATTAATAGTTTCTTAAAATGTCTACTTTTTCATACACATTGTATATTTTTTATATACATCATAAAGCTTTTTTATACTCCCTCCGTCCCATAATGTAAGACGTTTTTTGACACAAAACGTCTTATATTATGGGATAGAGGGAGTATATGTTAAAAAATCAAATTCATATTTAATATAAATTTAAATGTCATATACACTTTTTGGAACCCGCAAATGTTTCTCAAAAGCCATAAACAATATTTTCAATTTTATCATTATTTTTTATACTGCGGTAAAAAATTGAATGCCACATAATTGAATTGGACTATTTTATTTAAAGCTAATGAATAAAAAACACAGCTGTAAAAAGAACACAAAAAATAATCCTATCGTATTGGTGCTAGCGACCGTACGTGCCAAAGGGCTGGCCCACTCCTAGCCATGCAAATCTAGCACGCAAACGATGCAAGCGTCCCGATCGCTATAAGCGATGCATAGTCACTCCCCCCTACTATATATGTTCCATTTTCTCTCGTCCCTCTATCCTTCGATAGTAATCACCGCCGTTCGCTTATCAATGACTAAGGTGTGAAACAAACTTTCGATCCAAATTCTGCATGTGCCGTTTAATCGACCAGTAGGTGTTGCAAAAAAGCGTAAAAGCTATGTCTCCCTTACTGCGTGGCATCCATCGGTCTCATCTACAGGGATCGACAAAGTGTGTCGGCCAACTAATTGTGGTATCGTGAACTTCCTAGATCATTTCATAGAACCATCCACCCCTGTTTTGGTAAGGCTCCACGCATTTTTTTCTTCTGTTTTAGGCTTTTTTGTATCAGTCTCATCGGTTTTTCATTTGTTTTTTATTTTCATTTTTTTGTTTCCAATTTCTTTTTCCTAATCTCAAATATATGTGGACCTTTCTTGAATACAGGTTGACCATTTATATGTTCAACATTTTGCAAATATACATTAAATAATTTTAGTACATGTTTAACATTTGTCAAATGCACATTGCACATTTTTTAAACCCATGGAAGATTTTTTTCAAATGTCATGAACATATGTTTTTAAATGCCAGAACGCGTTTTTCTATATGCCATGAATAGTTTTGGAATGCCAAAGCCATCTTTTATAAATCAAGAGAACAATTTCTTTTACATCTCATGAACTTATAAAAAATGTAATGAACATGTTTTAAACATGTGAACATTCTTCTTGGTGTTACATTTTTTTTTGAATGGTCTGAACATTTTATAAAATTGTGCAAAGAAATTTTTACGTTTCTTGAACCTTTTCAATGCATGATGAGCACTTTAAAAACTGAATAATACTTTTTTGGTTATGTGTGTAAATCTTTTAGAATATTTTGAGGTATTAAAAAAGAAAAAAATGAAATAGAGGTATGTAGTGAACAGAGAGACTGGCCATTTGGACGCTTCTTCTAAAAACGTTCACGTTGTCTCGCTCCGAGTGACATACAAACGCCTTTGGAACATATGCAAAATCACTAATTAAGGGCACCCCGTAGAAAAGGTTGCCCCATCTCTCTGACAAGCAAAGGACCGCATCTACATAACTTGTCGCAATTAGAGAGTTTTGCTTGAGTTTTCCCACAAGCATGAGGATAAGAGGTAGATTCTTGGTGTTTAAAAAACACGATTTATGTCTTAAACCATGACTGCAAGTTACAAACCGTTTTCATCATTGCATTTCAGCATTGAGATCTTCAAATATGATCCAATGTTAATCATTTCAATAGACTTTTGTTCAGACAAATCTATGCTTCCAGCTAGTAGTAACTTTGTGCTTCCAGCGTGAACTCCAAACGCAAACTAAACTGTGATGGTTGATGAAGCACAATTGTGGTCCCACAAGGTTGAAACACAAATGCTCTTCGCAGGGAAGCACACCTATGCTCCCTACGGGGTGAAGCATTATTATGCTTCAGGTGAAAGCATAATGTTATTTTTTTCACACGGGAAGCACACATGTGTTTCACGCGGAAGAACACGCTCCCGTCAAACGTAAACTGGAAAATTTGATGAAATAAAACAAACAAACAAACAAATAAATAACCAAGTGAAACAAAAAATTATAGAAAACCAAGGACCCCCCCCCCCCCCCCAAAAAAAACGCTAGAGCATTCAACATTGAGATCTTCAAATATGATCCCATGTTAATCATTTCAATAGACTTTTGTTCGGGCAAATCTATGCTTCTAGCCAGTAGTAACTTTCACTAGTGCAGAACCGGGCTATATCACCGGTTCGTAAGGCCCTTTAGTGCCGGTTCTGTAACCGGCACTAAAAGGTGGGGACTAAAGGTCCCCCCCCCTTTGGTACCGGTTCTGCACGAACCGCCACTAAAGGGCCACCACGTGGCACGAGCCAGCGCCGGGAGCGCCGAGCCCTTTAGTACCGGATGGTAACACCAACCGGTACTAAAAGTTTTGGGGGGTTTTGGATTCATGATTTTTTTCCTTTAATTTTGTATTTTCCATTTAAATTTTTTTCGTTTGCTGCTATTTTACGATACTACATATTGTACACGTTATGCATATATATAAATAGAATTTCTCGTAGAATCGATCATATATATATACACCATTCACAACCACCATTCACACATACACATGTATATATATACAATTAGGTATATCCAATTTCTCCTACATGTTGCCTTCGGAGCCAGTGGCATTTGCCTTGGTGCCTTCGGAGCACGATGACAATTGGGAGTGGTTCATGGGGGCGGTAGCGGGTAATGGTATTCTCCTTTGGGATCTATGACCTGGTGGAGCAAAAATCCAGCTATTTCCTCTTAAGTGCTCCTATGCGCTCCGTTGGTAGGAGCTTATCCCGCATCTCATTGAACTTTTCAAAAGGAGATCAATATGCATGTATTAGTTGTGTGATTAGATATCGATAATGATGTAAAAATTGTGAATAGTTTTCTGGCAAACGTACCCATAGCTGTCTATCAGATTTGCTCCTTTCGGACGTCATCATGCGAATGTTCTCGCAAACGTAGTATGCACACACTTCAGTCCCCGGAGCCTGCTTCAGGGCCTTTACGAGAATATAATTTAATCAGATAATAATTAATGGTATTGAAAAAAAATTAAAGAGATGGTAGCTAGTTAGTACTACTTAATTACTTACCTTGGGTCAAAACCAATACAACTTTTTTTTGCCATTGGCCTGGAGTCACGTTGATGAAATTTTCCTAAGCCCTGCCTGCCGGCAAAGAAAATGAATAAAGGAGTTATTAAATAGTTGATATCAGGAAATGACGAACTAAAGAGGCCGACATATAGTTAATAATGTTTGAAAGTACCTGTCGACTATCCCCTTCAAGATTGAGTAGTCACTTTGTTTTGTAAGTAGTGAGTCATGTATTTCAACTGTTCCTTCTTCAACTTTAATGATTAACAAGATCCAGTGGTAACTGCATGCGCATACGTTTGCATGTCTTAATTAAGCGGGCATGTGCATAACACTCATCAACTACCCTAAACCCTATACACTTAATTATTAACATCTAGCTAGGTAGTAAGCAAAAACAGAATTTGTAGTACAAGACAGTGTGACTCACCGGAAGTTGTAAGGAGGTAGTATATCTTCATTGGTATTGAGGAGCTTCAAGAGCTGTAGCATGTTTTTCTCTACATCTGATCGATACCATTCCAATTTCCATGTGTCTTCATTAATGGTATTTGGGTCAATGAACCCAATGCCATAGCGTCCAGCTTTTTTCATTTCATACATCTTCATCCTGCATAATACCACAGAAAAGAATATAGTGAGGATAATTACAGGTAATGATCGATCAATGAGCACTACAGCTAGCTTGAGACTTAAATTATAGAAAGAAATCACTTACATACAATAGCAACTGACGAGAGATTTGTTGAATGCTTCTTGATTGAATAACTGAAACAGTTCTGTATACTCAACGGACAGAGCTAGCGCATGGAAGTAATGGTCTTCATTGACTTTCACCATGAGGGACTCTTAATTGGAACTCTTGGTAATTTTCATGTACCAATCATGCAATTCATACATTCTCGTTGGGAGGTTCTTGACCTCCTCAGGCTTGACCAATGGTTCGCCGCAGACATATTTCCGGTTTATGTCCTCCTCTCTAAGCGGAGACATGAACTCAATCTCTAGGAGTTGTCCAACAGTGATACCGAGCTCTTCAGCCTGCCTTCTATGCTCGTCGGCTATTACCAGCTGACCAACGCCGGTACTCTCATGTGTTGGTACAACAAGCGGGGGATCGATTGCGCCGCCTGTTCTCCCAGCTGGGGAACGGTTTTCCCGCATTTTTTGCCAGCTGCTTGGCTCGAGCTCGAGCTCGACTCCTTCTTTTGTTGTGCTCGATGTGCCTTCCTGATTTGGCACTCATAGTCTGAGTCAACAGGCTTGGGAGCTGGTGTTTTAGCCATACGAATAAAGTGGTCAATCTTATCCTCAGGCACTTTCTTCCTTGGCGGCGGTGGCGGTTTCGGCCCAAAATGGGCGTCCACTTGAGCTTTCACTATGGCTTCATTTTGCTCCTCGGTCATGTCGTAAGGCCTCTGCGGAAGAGGCGTGAGGATCGGACCATATTGAAATCGCTTGCCTCCGCCTGTACCTCCTATACTACCTCGACTTGTACCGCTACGCAACATAGTTGCAGCGGCTCTCTTCCGCGATTGCTGAGGCAGCGGAGACGGCTGACGTGGCTGAGTTGGAGTAGGAGGAGTGGCCTGACACGGTGTCGGACTTGGAGGAGGAGTGGCCTGACGCGTTGGCGGACTTGAAGCAGGAGGAGTGGCCTGACGCTGTGCCGGACTTGGAGGATGAGTGGTCGTTGACGCACCGTGCACACAGTCCATGACGCAAACCAATGCCCCAACCTCACTAGAGCTTGAAGTGTCCTCGTCCACCATTGCAAATGGCGCCGACCGTGCCTCCTCCCCTCTCCTCCCCACTCCATTAAACTCGATCTTACCACAACCAAGATTCTGTATTATCGATAACCTTTGCTGCGGTGTTCATCCTGGAAACTGAATGGCACTCCACAACCAATACTTATAGGGACAATAATTTACTATTAATTTTGTTTGACGCTATTATGAATATGAAATCTGGAATCGCCGCCCCGAGCGAAGGGGGTGGAGATTTGTCCCATATTTGACTGCATGTGTTGTGTGACTCTTCTAGTGAATATGACGTCCCTGATGCTAGTAAGGCAAACACAACACACATCACACAAGGCTTTCTTCAACAAAACATAGTGTCGGCGTCAAACTTTTACTAGTCCAAACAGAGCAGATATACTCTGCTAAAAACTGAAAGTATGCCCACCCCAAGGCGACCAACCCTTAGAGTCTGGTTTTAAAGTAGTTAAAAATGCCACGAATACATAAGGATTGTGCCAACGTCCGACCGTTCTGAATGTAACCAACAAAACCGAGCGATCAATCGTAGCTCCACGAGTGCATGCAATCGGATTTTTTTCACATACTTTGATTATTAGTGCATCTCTTTCTTCATGTACATGCACAAGACACTTATTAGAAAGCCTAATTACATGCATGCATGTAAAGCGAAACTGACGACATCTCTCTAGATTCTCTTGTATTTCAAAACTTCAAAATGTTTTGTAGCTCAAACCGTCGATCCGATTCAAAAACTATTTTTACATAAAAGATTCATCGCGACTAGATCATTAAAATTAGATCACATGTTGGTACGTTCTGACGCCTTTATTAAGTAAAAATTTACCACGCTTGTGTTGCGCAAGTTATCATGCCAGTTGAGCTTAGGTTATCATGTTGATTACATAGAAATTACCGAGGCATAAAAATGGTTCCTCCTGTCTTCTCTTCACATGGACATGTGTGCATCCATTAGAGGTAACATTTGATGTCATCTTAGATTCTCATATATTTTGAAACTTCAAAATATTTGATAGCTCAAACCATCAATCACATTGAAAAATCATTTTCACACAAAAAAATACGTTGCAATGAGACCTGCGAAATTAGATCCCATGTTGACATGTTTTGATGACTTTTCTTCGTGCAAATAATTACCAGGCATGGGTTAAGTTATCAGCTCTGATATGTGTATATTATCATGCTATTTACACATGAGTTACCATGATACGTTCTGAACAACTTTTTTTCAAACAAATTCCTTCCCTAGGGTCAAAGATACCACGGTGTTTATATGTGAGTTATCAAGTCTAATGTGCATATATTATCGTGCTATTTACATGAAAGTTATGGGAGAGGGGAGTATGTTTTCAAACAAGCTCCTCCCCCACCCCCCTTCCAAGGATGTACCTTCGTTGTGTATCAAAAAAGGGAGCTAGTTCGACTAGTGCTTGTCATAGGAATAATTACTAGAGGCCGTGGGTTCAATTCCTATTAAGAGTAGATTTTTTTGCCTATTTTAATCGAGGCATGACGCGATGAGTTGACTGGATAGAGCCGTTCGTGACTTAAGAGCATCTACAGCCGGACCACACAAATTTGACCTCTCAAATGCCCACGGGCGTGCCCGGTCAGTGATCGGGTGTGTCCATTTTGAGCCCTTATTTGCCAGTTCGTGCAGCCACACTTTTCATTTTCTTCCTCATATGTCCGATCACTTGCGTGTGATTGGTGGAGATGAAGAGAGAGAAAGAAAAGAATAAATAAAAAAGAGAACAGGTGGTCCAGGGTGGGGTCATGTCCTACGTGGCGGACTAACCGGGCGCGCCCGGGCGCGTCCGCAAGCCCTTATATCCGCCCCTATATTTGTCCTCAATATGAGGGCTCGCGGACAGCCCGGACATATAGGGATGATATTAGGGGTCCGGTTGGGTCACTTTTTTTCTGCTCTCTCCTATCCGGTCACTGACTGGCCGCGTCCACGAGCGTATGAGAGGAAATTTGAGGCGCCCAACTATAGATGCTCTAACTAGGACAATTAAAACCGGGGCGTGATTTGTGAAGTAACCCTGACATGGGGCCGCGTCAATTAAATTAGGACAGTTATAAATCGGGAGTGATTTGCGGAGTTGACCAGATATTATGGGGTCGCAGACGATAATTGCAACAATTATATGAGGAGCATGAGGGTCGCTGTCAATGGTTTGACCTAGATCAAACGATAACCACGTCGTTCGGATCTGTTGCAAAACTGCTGTGATTCGAAAGTTAGATTAGTCGATACATAAACCTATAAGGCTGAAGTAACATAAAACTATAAGTCTAGACTTTTCTGATACCAACAACTCTATTAGTAAGCTGTAAGAAAACACAAAAATTCTCGTTGATGTTCTTTTTTGAGAAGCCGATCACTTACTTATTGCTCCTTTTCTTTCATAATGTAGTGCGCATAGATTTTTCTTAAGACCAAACCTTAATGTAGTGCGCATTTGTAGCATGGGTGGAAAATAAATTATTCTACACCCGCCACAGAAGCAAAGACGAAACTTATCCGCACGCGTGGATCCAACACCCCCTTCAACACCAATGACCGAGGTCGTCGGCGGAGGGGAGCCGCTAGAGGACGGAGACGAAGGAACTCCCTGGTGACGGGCATTGGCGAGATCGCCCTTTCCTCTAGAGGAAGAAAGAACGACTCAATAAAAAATATTAATTTATGTAGATTTACACACCACCTGTACTAGACATATCATTTAGACACTACTATCATTTATGTAGAATATATTGAATATTAATGCAAAATATACAAGTTAATTTTTGTATACAATATATACTCCCCACTTGTCATGCACATGCCATGCATTCTATCTTGGCATGCTGGTCCACATAATTCATTAAATCAAATAAATTGATGCATTAAAACGCAAACAATTAGTTAATGCTACAAATAATGCTAATGATATGTGCATATATTATACTCGCACTTCACAAAGAAACATCTCCCGACGAAGAGAGAGATGTGCACACTCTATATGACTATGGCGAAGATCATTCTCCTCCTCGTCCTTGCGCCCTTTTGCATGGCTGCCGCAAGCACGGACTGCCGTGGTGTGCCGGCGCTGGATGGGTCTTCTGCCTGCGGCGAGTCATGCAGCACGAAGCTGTTGCAAGATCTATGCATCGACGTGATGATCTGGGGCGGCGTCGAAATATCCGGGTCGCACAAGGAGGGCGCCACCGGATACGTGATCCTCGCCGCGCGGTTTGCCGTGGAATCCTTGGATGCCACACAACTCGCCGCGAGGAACCAGCTGAGCCAGAACACCTCGCTCTCTGGCCAGGTGAGGGACGCCTACGAGGGATGCCTGAATGACTATGCCACGGTGAGAAGCTCCATCAACCGCGTCGCCAACGAGATGCTGCCCAATTGCCGCTTCGCGGGGGTCGCCGACGAGTTCGCCCGTGGGGTGAAGAGCTTGGAGAGCTGCTGGATCCGGCTGATGCGACCGCCTGTGAAGTCGACACCGTTGTACAACTTGGTCTGGGCCGACCGATACAAACTACTGCTAATTCACTTACTTGATGGTAAACTACTAGGCATATGAGCGTATACGACGGACCTAGAGGCCGTACGTACACAAAAAGGAGCAATCAATAAAATATGCGGGGTTTGGCCGCACCGTTACATAGCTAGTTTCTCAAGTACTATGATATAAGAGCATCTTTAACGGATCCCTAATAATTTAGAAGAGTAAACCGTCGAGTATCATGTAGAGGTGTATATTTTCTCCTTTGAAATGTGTAGTTTCTGACCGAACTCCTAAACTTAACTCTCTAAAACTTACATTTGGTTCATACATTTCGTCGAACACTTGCTATGCGTCTTCACTGCGACGATGGTGTCGGGACGAGCAACAGTGGCGAAGAGGACTGTCGGTGTCAAAAATGCGTATCTCGGGTAGGGGGTCCCGAACTGTGCGTTTAAGGTTGATGGTAACAGGAGACGGGGGACACGATGTTTACCCAGGTTCGGGCCCTTTCTATGGAGGTAATACCCTACTTCCTGCTTGATTGATCTTGATGAATATGAGTATTACAAGAGTTGATCTACCTCGGATCGTAATGGCTAAAACCCTAAAAGTCTAGCCTGCATGACTATGATTCTCCTCTTCCCTATGGACTAAGCCCTCCGGTATATATAGACACCGGAGGGGATTAGGGTTATACAAAGTCGGTTACAGAGAAAGAAGTCTTCATATCCGGTCGCCAAGCTTGCCTTCCACGCTAAGGAGAGTCCCACCCAGACACGGGAGAGAGTCTTCGGTCTTGTATCTTCACAGCCCATTAGTCCGACCCACGTACCATAGTCCGGACGCCCGAGGACCCCTTAATCCAGGACTCCCTCAGTAGCCCCTGAACCAGGCTTCAATGACGAGGTATCCGACGCGCAGATTGTCTTCGGCATTGCAAGGCGGGTTTCTTTTCTGAATACTCCAACACAGTCTTCGAACTCAACGAACGTGTCCAGCTCTGCAAAATAAGTACCACACACAACCGTAGAGAGTATAATATTTCATGAGTCCAATCCGCTGACAACTTTTTGTAGCATGACATCACGCCCCTGCCCGGTTATTATTTCGAACCGTTTTTCGGCCTGCCTCTTCATATTTCAAGATGCGGTTTCTATTGGCACGTCCTGTCGCAACAGAGATCGTGTCCCCTCATTACTGGATTCTCATCAATACGGGCGTGGGTAATCCAACCGTGCCGTCTGCACAGCCTTTGGGAACAGGCGAGTTTTAAGGCGAGTGAGGAGGCGCTTGATATTCACTGCCTTATAAGGATATAAGGATTCCTTTTTTTCACCCACGCCTTCTCTCTCTTTGCCCTCCCATTCTCGAGCTCCAGCGCCCAAGCTCTCATCTTTTCCGCCTCAAAAAAGCACTCGACCATGTCCGGATCTGGAGCGCAAGGCAAGTGGATGGCCTCCTCCGTCAAGGAGAAGGACATCACCCAGCTTCGGGAGGCCGGGTATCTGGCCAAGGAAATCGCCCACTGGCTTCCGGCCAAGGGGCAAATCGTCCCCACCCGGGAGCCCAATGAGAGGGTGGTGTTCATCCCCCACATCGTCCGCGGGTTAGGTTTCCTCTCCATCCTTTCATCCGCGGCCTCATGTTCTACTACGGGCTAGATTTCCATGATCTGGCCCCAAATTCTTTCCTCAACATCTCGGCATTTATTGTCGTGTGTGAGGCCTTCCTCCGCATTCCACCGCACTTCGGACTATGGCTTAAGATCTTCAACATGAAGCCGAAGGTGGTGGATGGCCAACATGCAGAGTGCGGAGGTGCCATGGTGAGCAAGATGCCCAACATCACATGGCCCAAAGGTACCTTTGTAAAGACCGTCAAAGGGTGGCAGCAACTGTGGTTCTATGTCACAGAGCCCCGCGACGCCACCTGGGTCGCGGCTCCCGAATTCAAATCCGGAGCCCCAATGCGGCTCACCTCCTGGCTAGAGAAGGGCCTGAATTGGTCTTCGTCGGACGAGCTGACAGCGCTGCAAACGCGCATCCAGGGCATGGTGGACAAGGACATCAAGCTCGTCAACGTGATCCAGGTGATGCTAGTTTGCCGGATCCTTCCATGCCAAAGCCGGACTTGCCATTTATGGGAGTTCGATCCGGCCGAGCACCAGACCTTGCAACGGTTCTTCGGAACTACGCACGAAGACATCTGGAAGGTGCTCTTTAAGGGCAACGAGACGCGGCCGGAGACGACCGAGAATCGTGGGCACGACCTAGCCCATCCCGCCAGTGCGGTAAGTCTTTCACGTTTCAAGGTGTTGTTGGGGAACGTAGTAATTTCAAAAAAATTCATACGCACACGCAAGATCATGGTGATGCATAGCAACGAGAGGGGAGAGTGTTGTCCACATACCCTCGTAGACCGAAAGCGGAAGCGTTAGCACAACGCGGTTGATGTAGTTGTACGTCTTCACGATCCGACCGATCAAGTACCGAACGCACGGCACCTCCGAGTTCAGCACACGTTCAGCCCGATGACGTCCCTCGAACTCCAATCCAGCCGAGTGTTGAGGGAGAGTTTCGTCAGCACGATGGCGTGGTGACGATGATGATGTTCTACCGATGCAGGGCTTCGCCTAAGCACCGCTACAGTATTATCGAGGTGGACTATGGTGGAGGGGGGCACCGCACACGGCTAAAAGATCAAACGATCAATTGTTGTGTCTAGGGTGCCCCCTGCCCCCGTATATAAAGGAGCAAAGGGGGGGGAGGTGTGGCCGGCCAGGAGGAGGCACGCCAGGAGGAGTCCTACTCCCACCGGGAGTAGGACTCCCTCCCTTCCTTGTTGGACTAGGAGAGGGGAGGGAAGGAGAGAGGGGGAAAGGAAAGGGGGGCGCCGCCCCCCTCCTTGTCCAATTCGGACTTGGGGGGGGGGGAGGGGCGCGCGGCTGCCCCTTGGCCGCCTCTCCTCTTCCATCAATTGGGCCCATGACGCCCAATAGCCTCCGGGGGGGGGGGGTTCCGGTAACCCCCCGGTACTCCGGTATATATCCGATAACCCCCGGAACCATTCCGGTGTCCGAATATAGTCATCCAATATATCAATCTTGATGTCTCGACCATTTCGAGACTCCTCGTCATGTCTGTGATCACATCCGGGACTCCGAACAACCTTCGGTACATCAAAACATATAAACTCATAATATAACTGTCATCGAAACATTAAGCGTGCGGACCCTACGGGTTCGAGAACTATGTAGACATGACCGAGACACGTCTCCGTTCAATAACCAATAGCGGAACCTGGATGCTCATATTGGCTCCCACATATTCTACGAAGATCTTTATCGGTCAGACCGCATAACAACATGCGTTGTTCCCTTTGTCATCGGTATGTTACTTGCCCGAGTTTCGATCGTCGGTATCTCAATACCTAGTTCAATCTCGTTACCGGCAAGTCTCTTTACTTGTTCCGTAATACATCATCCCACAACTAACTCATTAGTTGCAATGCTTGCAAGGCTTAAGTGATGTGCATTACCGAGAGGGCCCAGAGATACCTCTCCGACAATCGGAGTGATAAATCCTAATCTCGAAATACGCCAACCCAACAAGTACCTTTGGAGACACCTATAGAGCACCTTTATAATCACCCAGTTACATTGTGACGTTTGGTAGCACACAAAGTGTTCCTCCGGTAAACGGGAGTTGCATAATCTCATAGTCATAGGAACATGTATAAGTCATGAAGAAAGCAATAGCAACATACTAAACGATCGAGTGCTAAGCTAACGGAATGGGTCAAGTCAATCACATCATTCTCCTAATGATGTGATCGCGTTAATCAAATGACAACTCATGTATATGGCTAGGAAACATAACCATCTTTGATCAACGAGCTAGTCAAGTAGAGGCATACTAGTGACACTCTGTTTGTCTATGTATTCACACAAGTATTATGTTTCCAGTTAATACAATTCGAGCATGAATAATAAACATTTATCATGATATAAGAAAATAAATAATAACTTTATTATTGCCTCTAGGGCATATTTCCTTCAAAGGAACTGGTCACTGGAAGCGGAACTGCCCCAAGTATTCGGCGGATAAGAAGGATGGCAAAGTGAACAAAGGTATATTTGATATACATGTTAATGATGTGTACTTTACTAGTGTTTATAGCAACCCCTCAGTATTTGATGCTAGTTCAGTTGCTAAGATTAGTAACTCGAAATGGGAGTTGAAAAATAAACAGAGACTAGTTAAGGGTGAAGTGACGATGTGTGTTGGAAGTGGTTCCAAGATTGATATGATCATCATCGCAGACTCCCTATACTTTCGGGATTAGTATTGAACCTAAATAAGTGTTATTTGGTGTTTGCGTTGAGCATGAATATGATTTGATCATGTTTATTGCAATACGGTTATTCATTTAAGTTAGAGAACAATTGTTGTTCTCTTTACATGAATAAAAACCTTCTATGGTCATACACACCAACGAAAATGGTTTGTTGGATCTCGATCGTAGTGATACACATATTCATAATATTGAAGCCAAAAGATGCAAAGTTAATAATGATAGTGCAACTTATTTGTGGCACTGCCGTTTAGGTCATATTGGTGTAAAGCGCATGAAGAAACTCCATGCTGATGGGATTTTGGAATCACTTGATTATGAATCACTTGATGCTTACGAACCATGCCTTATGGGCAAGATGACTAAAACTCCGTTCTCCGGAACAATGGAGCAAGCAACTGGCTTATTGGAAATACATACTGATGTATGCGATCCGATGAGTGTTGAGGCTCGCGGCGGGTATCGTTATTTTCTGACCTTCACAGATGATTTGAGCAGATATGGGTATATCTACTTGATGAAACATAAGTCTGAAACATTTGAAAAGTTCAAAGAATTTCAGAGGGAAGTGGGAAATCATCATGACAAGAAAATAAAGTTTCTACGATCTGATCGCGGAGACAAATATTTGAGTTACGAGTTTGGTCTTCAATTGAAACAATGTGGAATAGTTTCACAAATTTGTGCCACCTGGAACACCACATCATAATGGTGTGTCCGAACGTCATAACCGTACTTTATTGGATACAGTGCAATCTATGATGTCTCTTACCGATTTACCACTATCGTTCTGGGGTTATGCATTAGAGACAGCTGCATTCACATTAAATAGGGCACCGTCTAATCCGTTGAGACGACACCGTATGAACTATGGTTTGTCAAGGAACCTAAGCTGTCGTTTCTTAAAGTTTGGGGTTGCGATGCTTATGTGAAAAAGTTTCATCCTGATAAGCTCAAACCCAAATCGGGAAAGTGCGTCTTCATAGGATACCCAAAAGTTACTGTTGGGTACACCTTCTATCACAGATCCGAAGGCAAGATATTCGTTGCTAAGAATGGATCCTTTCTAGAGAAGGAGTTTCTCTCGAAAGAAGTGAGTGGGAGGAAAGTAGAACTTGATGAGGTAACTGTACCTGCTCCCTTATTGGAAAGTAGTTCATCACAGAAATCTGTTCCTGTGACTCCTACACCAATTAGTGAGGAAGCTAATGATGATGATCATGTAACTTCAGATCAAGTTACTACCGAACCTCGTAGGTCAACCAGAGTACGATCCGCACCAGAGTGGTACGGTAATCTTGTTCTGGAAGTCATGTTACTAGACCATGATGAACCTACGAACTATGAGGAAGCGATGATGAGCCCAGATTCCGCAACATGGTTTGAGGCCATGAAATCTGAGATGGGATCCATGTATGAGAACAAAGTATGGACTTTGATTGACTTTCCCAATGATCGGCAAGCCATTGAGATTAAATGGATCTTCAAGAGGAAGACGGACACTTATAGTAGTGTTACTATCTACAAAGCTAGAATTGTCGCAAAAGGTTTTCTACAAGTTCAAGGTGTTGACTACGATGAGAGTTTCTCACTCGTATCTATGCTTAAGTCTGTCCGAATAATGTTAGCAATTGCCGCATTTTATGAAATCTGGCAAATGGATACACAAAACTGCATTCCTTAATGGATTTATTAAAGAAGAGTTGTATATGATGCAACCAGAAGGTTTTGTCGATCCAAAGGGAGCTAACAAAGTGTGCAAGCTCCAGCGATCCATTTATGGACTGGTGCAAGCCTCTCGGAGTTGGAATAAACGCTTTGATAGTGTGATCAAAGCATTTGGTTTTGTACAGACTTTTGGAAAAGCCTGTATTTACAAGAAAGTGAGTGGGAGCACTACAACATTTCTGAGAAGTATATATGAATGACATATTATTGATCGGAAATAATGTAGAATTATTCTGCAAAGCATAAAGGAGTGTTTGAAAGGAGTTTTTTTTTAAAGAAAGACCTCGGTGAAGCTGCTTACATATTGAGCATCAAGATCTATAGAGATAGATCAAAACGCTTGATAAGTTTTTTCAATGAGTACATACCTTGACAAGATTTTGAAGTAGTTCAAAATGGAACAGTCAAAGAAAGAGTTCTTGCCTGTGTTACAAGGTGTGAAATTGAGTAAGACTCAAAGCCCGACCACAGCAGAAGATAGAAAGAGAATGAAAGTCATTCCCTATGCCTCAGCCATAGGTTCTACAAAGTATGCCATGCTGTGTACCAGATCTATTGTATACCCTACCACTGAGTTTGGCAAGGGAGTACAATAGTGATCTAGGAGTAGATCACTGGACAACAGTCAAAATTATCCTTAGTGGAATAAGAATATGTTTCTCGATTATGGAGGTGACAAAAGGTTCATCGTAAAGGGTTACGTCGATGCAAGTTTTTGACACTGATCCAGATGACTCTAAGTCTCAATCTGGATACATATTGAAAGTGGGAGCTATTAGCTAGAGTAGCTCCGTGCAGAGCATTGTAGACATAGAATTTGCAAAATACTTACGGATCTGAATGTGACAGACCCGTTGACTAAAATTATCTCACAAGCAAAACATGATCACACCTTAGTACTCTTTGGGTGTTAATCACATAGCGATGTGAACTAGATTATTGACTCTAGTAAACCCTTTGGGTGTTGGTCACATGACGATGTGAACTATGGGTGTTAATCACATGGTGATGTGAATTATTGGTGTTAAATCACATGGCGATGTGAACTAGATTATTGACTCTAGTGCAAGTGGGAGACTGAAGGAAATATGCCCTAGAGGCAATAATAAAGTTATTATTTATTTCCTTATTTCATGATAAATGTTTATTATTCATGCTAGAATTTTATTAACCGGAAACATAATACACGCGTGAGTCTTCAAAGGCGCGGAGCGTGCTATGGCAGATTTTCATCCCGCAAGAGGATGCGCCTAACTAAAACGCCGAAAGGCAGTGCAGCCCAATCCGTTGCTTTGCTTGTTGGGTCAGGTAGTTTACTGAAACCCTTGAATTCGGAATATGGGAAAGTCGCCCCGGGTTGGGGGACTACTCCTTTTATGGGGATCGCAATGGCTTTATTCGCTATATTCCTATCTATCATTTTAGAAATTTATAATTCTTCCGTTTTACAAACAGAGTGTCACTAGTATGCCTCTACTTGACTAGCTCGTTGATCAAACATGGTTATGTTTCCTAGCCATAGACATGAGTTGTCATTTGATTAACGGGATCACATCATTAGGAGAATGATGTGATTGACTTGACCCATTCCGTTAGCTTAGCACTCGATCGTTTAGTATGTTGCTATTGCTTTCTTCATGACTTATACATGTTCCTATGGCTATGAGATTATGCAACTCCCGTTTACCAGAGGAACACTTTGTGTGCTACCAAACATCACAATGTAACTGGGTGATTATAAAGGTGCTCTACAGGTGTCTCCGAAGGTACTTGTTGGGTTGGCGTATTTCGAGATTAGGATTTGTCACTCCGATTGTCGGAGAGGTATCTCTGGGCCCACTCGGTAATGCACATCACTTAAGCCTTGCAAGCATTGCAACTAATGAGTTAGTTTCGGGATGATGTATTACGGAACGAGTAAAGAGACTTGCCGGTAACGAGATTGAACTAGGTATTGAGATACCGACGATCGAATCTCGGGCAAGTAACATACCGATGACAAAGGGAACAACGTATGTTGTTATGCGGTCTGACCGATAAAGATCTTCGTAGAATATGTGGGAGCCAATATGAGCATCCAGGTTCCGCTATTGGTTATTGACCGAGGACGTGTCTCAGTCATGTCTACATAGTTCTCGAACCCGTAGGGTCCGCACGCTTAACGTTTCGATGACAATTATATTATGAGTTTATATGTTTTGATGTACCGAAGGTTGTTCGGAGTCCCGGATGTGATCACGGACATGACGAGGAGTCTCGAAATGGTCGAGACATAAATATTGATATATTGGAAGCCTATATTTGGATATCGGAAGTGTTCCGGGTGAAATCGGGATTTTACCGGAGTACCGGGGGTTACCAGAACCCCCCCGGGGGCTTAATGGGCCTACATGGGCCTTAGTAGAAATAGAGGGCAGCAAGGGGAGTGTGGGGCGCGCCCCCCAAGGCCCAAACCGAATTGGTTTAGGGCAAGGGGGCCGCCCCCTCTTTCCTTCTCCTCCTCTCCCTTTCCTTCCCCCTCTCCTACTCCTACCAGGAATAGGAGGAGTCCCACTCCTAGTGGGAGTAGGACTCCCCCTTGGCGCGCTTCTCCCTTGTAACGCCCACGATGCGGCTATATCTCCCACGTGTCGAGGCACGACTTAGAGGCATAACCGCATTGTAGGTATTGTCGCAAGAAGGGTCATCTTCACACAATCCCATGTAATGAACAAGAATGGGATAACGAGAGTTGGCTTACAATCGCCACTTCACAAAATACATAAATTTAATTCATACATCATCCAAAATCCACACATAGACCGACTACGGTCAAATCCAAATGAAAATAAGATAGCCCCAAATGCTAGATCCCCGATCGTCCCAACTGGGCTCCACTACTGATCATCAGGAAACGAAACATAGTAACGACCACGTTCCTCGTCGAACTCCCACTTGAGCTCGGTTGCGTCATCTGCACTGGTATCGTCGTCACCTGAAACTGTTTTGGTAGAATCTGTGAGTCACGAGGACTCAGCAATCTCACACCCGCGAGATCAAGACTATTTAAGCTTATAGGAAAGGATGGGGTAAAGAGGTGGAGCTGCAGCAAGCACTAAGCATATGGTGGCTAACATACGCAAAAGAGAGCGAGAAGAGAAGCAACGCAACGGTCGCGAAGCTAGAAATGATCAAGAAGTGATCCTGAAACTACTTACGTTCATGCATAACTCAAACCGTGTTTACTTCCCAGACTCCGCCGAAAAGAGACCATCACAGCTACACACACAGTTGATGTATTTTTAATTAAGTCAAGTGTCAAGTTCTCTACAACCGGACATTAACAAATTCCCATATGCCTCATAACCGCGGGCACGGCTTTCGAAAGATAATACCCTGCAGGGGTGTCCCAACTTAGCCCATTATAAGCTCTCACGGTCAACGAAGGATAAACCTTCTCCCGGGAAGACCCGATCAGTCTCGGAATCCCGGTTTACAAGACATTTCGACAATGGTAAAACAAGACCAGCAAAGCCGCCCGATGTGCCGACAAATCCCGATAGGAGCTGCACATATCTCGTTCTCAGGGCACACCGGATGAACACAACGTACAACTAAAACCAGCCCTCGAGTTTCCCCAAGGTGGCGCTGCAAGTGGCTCTAGTTTGGACCAGCACTCAGAGGAGCACTGGCCCGGGGGGGGGGGGTTAAATAAGATGACCCTCGGGCTCGCGAAAACCCAAGGGAAAAAGGCTTAGGTGGGCAAAAATGTAAAACCAAGGTTGGGCCTTTCTGGAAGAGTTTTATTCAAGGCGAACTGTCAAGGGGGTCCCATAAATCACCCAACCGCGTAAGAAACGCAAACTCAAGGAACATAACACCGGTATGATGGAAACTAGGGCGGCAAGAGTGGAACAAAACACCAGGCATAAGGCCGAGCCTTCCACCCTTTACCAAATATATAGATGCATTAATTAAATAAGAGATATTGTGATATTCCAAAATATCCATGTTCCAACATGGAACCAACTTCAACTTCACCTGCAACTAGCAACGCTATAAGAAGGGCTGAGCAAAAGCGGTAACTTAGCCAAACAACGGTTTGCTAGGAAAGGATGGTTAGAGGCTTGACATGGCAATATGGGAGGCATTATATAGCAAGTGGTAGGTAGCACAACATGTCAATAGAGCAAACAACTAGCAGAGCAAAGATATAAGTGATTTCGAGGGTATGGTCATCTTGCATGCAAGGTTCTCAGAGTTGTCGAAAGCTTGATCATCGTAAGCGTACTCAACAGGTTCCTCGTTCACGAACTCGTCTCCCGACTCTACCCACAACAAGAACACAAACAATGGAACCACAATCAATCACGGTGCAATGCAGAAGCAACATGATGCAATACATGCATGATATGCGAGATGTGATATGCGATGCATAAGCGTGCTCTGGAAGAAAAAGGATGAACAAGTCATAAACTTGGCAAGCCAAGTATGCCACTGGAAAGATGAGATGATTTCGTTCGAAATCGATATAAAAATCACCGGAAACGGATGCACGGTTTGCAAATGGCAAGCAAAACAAGAATGACACGAATCTGCGATTAACAGCATGATAGCAACTAGAATACATCAAGTAACTATGCTACAGCACCCCAACATAGCAACAAAGCATATGGCAGTGATCTACACGAGATGCTTGACAAAAGATGAACACTGAGCTACGGCTAGATCACAATATAACAGGTTCAAACAAGCATGGCAAAAGTGCAAAAGATATCAGCTTCACAGACTTGGTGAAAATACTGAACATGGCTGAAACAGCATCAGGTAGCAATGTTCAGAGCAAGCCAAACACATGCTACAGGAACTTATCATAGCAAAACAAGGCACGGCATGAATCTAATAAATACATAGAACAAAAGTCCCTTACTGATCATGAGCCAAAAAGGCACAGAAGATAGGATGGCACCCATGTAAACATAGCAAGTTTCGTTAACAGGTTTCAGACTTGACAGAAACCAGAGCATGGCATTAACAGAAATATGAAGGCATCTTTGCGAGCTCGATTCACTCATCACAAAGCAATGCATGACAAAACAAGCATACCTACAGCAAGATGGCATGTTTATGAAGCTAACCATGGCAAAAGAAAGTTCATAGCATGTATGGATCAACTACAACAACCTTGACAAAATGGAATATCATGTTAACACTCTGCCAGGAACATTTTATAGCAAAAGTAGAGCAAGATTAAGACATGTTAGGGAACTCCATAATTGCAAAAATGGGCATGGATGGGTAGAGCACAACTATATCTATAAAACATCCTTACTGAACATACCCAAAAGAATAATGGATCTCACTATAGACACATGGATACATGGCATCAAAATAACAGCAGCAAAAGACTGCAAAATTCCGAGTCCCTGAAAACAGAAACATCACGAAGCCTAGTTTGCATGCTTGTGCTAGTCACCAAATAGATCACAAAAATACATGGCATACACCCCTGTAAAGATGGCATGGCATAGATCAAAACACCTGTAGAGCTCATGCCCATAAGATGCACACATCAAATGCAACAAAAATAACAAAACATCATGTTCTGATAAGTAACAGCAGTAAACATCATATAGCACTCTTGCACCAGAGATTTGGGCATCAAGATGAACTCAAACGAGCATGGCACAATGGAACAAAATGAAGAGCATCTCATGATGAACATTTTGATACATCACACGCATGAAACGGAGCAGTATGCAATGAGGTGTGATGCGATGAACAGAGCCACATAGTATGACAAAAAAGACTTGGGGGAAAATTTCGGGGTCAACCTCTCCGATCTAGATCTGGCGCGGAGTACGAAGTTCGCCGGAGTTGGAGGATGGGGCGGCCGGAGCTCTAGGCCGGACCTCGTCGGAGGAGGCGCTAGCGACGAGGAGGCGCGGGGAGGTGCGGGACGGCGGCGGGGATGGGCGCCGGCGCGAGAGGAGGCGCGGGCGGCGGCGGTCGGCGTCGATGCGGCGGCGGTCGGCGGGCGACGGGCGGAGGCGACGAGGCGGCGGGGACGGGCGACCCGGGGCGCGGGCGACGGGGAGCCGCGCGGGGAGGTCGGCGGCGTACGGGCCCCGCGGGCCCTGGAGGCGGAGGAGAGAGAGGGGGCCGACGGCGGTGACGTGGCGGCGTCCTATTGGACGGGCGCGGCGGCGGGTTCGTCCGGCGCAGGACGGACGCGTCCGGCAGCGAAGAGGGGAAAGGGTTAGGGTTGGTCTGCGCGAAAAATCCGAGGGGGATCACTTATTTATAGCTAGAGGGAGCTAGGAGACTCCAAATGGAGTGCGGTTTTTGCCCACACAATCGTGATCGAACGACCGAGAGCATGGAGGGGGCTTAGATGGGTTATTGGGCTGTTTGGAGGGGTGTTTTGCTGCAACACACAAAAGGCTTTTGCGGTTACCCGGTTAACCGTTGGAGCGTCAAACGACCTCCAAATGGAACGAAACTTGACAGGTGGTCTACCGGTGGTGTACCAAGGCCACTTGGCAAGACTCGGTCCATTCCGAGAACGTTTAACACCTGCTCACGAAAAGAGACAAGAGGGGGTGCGCCGGTGCATGTGGGAGTGTCGGATTGCAAAGGGGACAACGGGGAAAATGCTCGGATGCATGAGACGAACACGTATGCAAATGACATGCGCATGATGACATGATATGAGATGCATGACATGAACAAAATGCAAAACAAAGACAAAACCCAACCACGGAGGAATATCATAACACAAAGCCGAAAATGGCAAGAGTTGGAGTTACAAATATGGAAAGTTACATCCGGGGTGTTACAACACTCCACCACTATGAGAGGATCTCGTCCCGAGATCTAGGACTGACAGAACTCCGGATATTCGGAACGGAGGTGGTCCTCGCGTTCCCAGGTGGCTTCTCGGTCGGAATGGTGCGACCACTTCACTTTCAGGAATTTGATTGACTTGTTGCGAGTCTTGCGCTCAGTTTCTTCAAGAATAGCAACGGGGTGCTCATGATAAGACAGATCTTCTTGGAGGTCAATCTCTTCGAAGTTGATGGTGCGCTCAGGAGTCTTGAAGCACTTGCGAAGCTGTGACACGTGGAACACATCGTGCACGTTCGCGAAGTTGGAGGGAAGCTCAAGTTGATAGGCGAGGTCGCCTCTTTTGCCAATGATCTTGAAAGGACCCACGTATCTAGGGGCAAGCTTCCCTTTGATACCGAAGCGACGAGTGCCTTTCATTGGAGAGACGCGGAGGTAGACATGGTCTCCGATCTCGAAAGCCAAGTCACGGTGCTTGCTATCATAGTAACTCTTCTGGCGCGATTGCGCGGCTTTGAGATTTTCACGGATGACTTTACACATTTCTTCAGCCTCTGTGATTAAGTCATTGCCAAGAAGTTGGCGTTCACCAGTCTCTGACCAATTGAGAGGAGTACGGCACTTTCTGCCATATAGAATCTCGAATGGGGCCTTGCCCGAACTCGCTTGGAAGCTGTTGTTGTAGGAGAACTCGGCATATGGAAGACAATCTTCCCACTTCATGCCAAAGGAAATGACACAAGCCCTGAGCATATCTTCAAGGATTTGATTGACTCGCTCGACTTGGCCACTAGTTTGAGGATGGAAAGCTGTGCTGAAGCGAATGTTGGTGCCCATGGCCTTCTGGAAGGAGTCCCAGAACTTAGAAGTGAAGATGCTTCCACGATCTGAAGAAATCAATTGTGGAATGCCGTGCAAGGAGACAATCCTGGAGGTGTATAGCTCTGCCAACTGAGCTGCTGTGATAGATTCTTTGATTGGAAGGAAATGAGCCACTTTTGTAAGCTTGTCGATGACAACGAAGATAGCATCATTTCCGCGCTTGGACTTAGGAAATCCAGTCACGAAGTCCATTTCGATATGATCAAACTTCCATTCTGGGATAGCAAGAGGTTGGAGGAGACCAGCTGGTCGTTGGTGTTCTGCTTTCACCCTTCGACAGACATCACATTCGTTCACGAATTGAGCGATTTCTCGCTTCATTCGAGTCCACCAATACGACTGCTTGAGGTCATGGTACATCTTCGTACTTCCAGGATGAATGGAAAGAAGAGAATTGTGTGCCTCGTTCATAATGACTTTCCTTAGATCACCTTTAGGAACCACAATCCGGTCCTCGAAGAATAAAGTGTCTCTGTCATCAATGCGATAGCACTTGTATTTGGAAAGACCCTTGTCAATACCACGTTTCACCTTCTTCACCATGGTATCCAGGAGTTGTGCCTCACGAATTTGATCTTCCAAAGTAGGAGAGACTAGGAGGTTGGCAAGAAAGCCTTGAGGAACAACTTGGAGATTCAGTTTGCGGAAAGCTTCACAAAGATCCGGTTGGAAGGGCTTGAGAATTAAGCTGTTGCAATAAGCCTTTCTGCTCAAAGCATCTGCAATGACGTTGGCCTTGCCTGGAGTATATTCAATACTCGGATTGTACTCTTGATTCATCTCGACCCATCGAGTTTGCCTGAGGTTGAGGTTGGGCTGAGTGAAGATGTACTTGAGACTCTTGTGATCGGTGAATATGTCCACTTTTCTTCCCAACAAGAGATGTCTCCATGTTATTAGTGCATGGACAACTGCCGCCAACTCAAGATCGTGAGTGGGGTAGTTCTTTTCGTTGGGCTTCAACTGACGAGAGGTATAGGCCACAACTTTCTTCTCTTGCATTAACACAGCACCGAGACCTTGAAGAGAAGCATCACAGAAAACTTCGAATGGCTTGGATTCGTCAGGAGGAGTTAAGACAGGAGCTGTGACGAGTTTCTCTTTGAGAGTGTTGAAAGCAACGTCACACTCAGGAGTCCAGACATACTTCACATGCTTCTGGAGGAGGTTGGAAAGAGGCTTTGCAATCTTAGAGAAATTCTCAACGAATCTTCGGCAATAGCTTGCAAGACCAAGGAAACTGCGGAGCTGCTTGACATTCTGAGGAGGTTCCCAATTCACAATTGCAGACACCTTCTCAGGATTAACAGCGATGCCCTTGGCAGAGATGATATGACCAAGGTAAAGAACTTCATCAAGCGAAAACTCACATTTGGAAAACTTCGCATAGAATTGATACTCTCTGAGCTTGTCGAGCACCAATCGCAAATGTTTGGCATGATCCTTCTTATTCTTGGAGAAGACCAAGATATCGTCGAGATACACCAGGACGAATTCATTGGTATAGGGGTTGAAGATGAAATTCATCATCCGAGAGAATGTTGGAGGAGCATTGACAAGGCCGAAAGACATGACAGTATATTCATAAGAACCAAAGCTTGTTCTGAATGCTGTCTTGGGAATATCTTCTTCACAAATGCGAATCTGATGATAACCCATTCGAAGGTCAAGCTTGGAGAAGACTTTAGCACCTTTAAGTTGCTCGAATAGCTCATTGATGTTGGGAAGTGGATACTTGTTCTTTATTGTCTTCTTGTTCAATGGACGGTAGTCGACACAAAGTCGGTCCGTGCCATCCTTCTTCTAGACAAAAAGAACACCACAACCCCATGGAGATGAACTCGGTCTGATCAAACCCAGACGCTCTTGTTCATCGAGTTGTTTCTTAAATTCTTTCAGCTCCTTGGGTCCAAGCTTGTATGGACGCTTGCAAACGGGTTCCGTGCCGGGCTCAAGATCGATAACGAACTCGACTGGCCGGTGAGGAGGCATACCCGGAAGCTCTTCTCGAAAGACATCTTGGTACTCACAAACGACTGGAATTTGAGAAATAGCATCCAACTCGCCCTTCTCATTGAGAGAAAACAACCGAATGGTTTCATCATGAGCGGCAAAGATGATAACATCCTCAGAAGAGTGTGTCAATTGAATTTCCCTGGCAGCACAATCAAGTTGAGCTTTGTGCTTAGAAAGCCAGTCCATCCCGAGAATTAGATCAATATCCGAGTCACAAAGGACAATTGGTTTAGACAGAAATTTATAGTTTCCCATCTTGATGGAAACATCCGGGACACAATTATTAGATGACATTTGCTTACCCGGGGACACAATCTTCAACGGGATAGGAATCTTTTCCGTCACAAAATCATGCTTGGCAACAAAAGGTCTTGAAATGAAAGAAAAGAGATGCACCAGTATCAAATAAGACTTTTGCATGAATATCATTAACTGAGAGATTACCCATTATCACATCAGTACATTCCTCCGCTTGAGCTGCATTCATCATGTTCACCTTTGCAGACTTGGGATTATGCTGGACCACTGCATTGCTGGAAGATCTCACAGGAGGAGGAGGCGGAAGGCGCCTTTGGTTGAAGCACTTGTTAGCATAGTGACCTTTCTGCTGACACTTGTTGCAAGTCACCTCTGAGAGTGGACGATGATAAGGAGCATTCGACTTTGAAGCTTGATTCTGAGACTTGTTTTGATAGCCAGGGTTGGGTGGGTGGGAAGATCCATGGCCACCTTTGTTCTTCTACTAGAAAGGCTGACGAAACGGAGGAGGAGGGGGCAACCAGAACTTCTGTTGCTTAGCAGCCACTAGTGAGGAAGAAGAAGACTGAACTGCGTCCCTGACTCTCTTCTTAGAAGCCTCACACTTGAGCTGAGCAGCCTCTTGCTTCAGTTCCATATTGTAGAAATCATCATACTTGGTCGGCTCAAAAAGCACGAGAGGTAATTGCAGATCTTCTCTGAGGCCACCTCTGAATTGATAGATCATGCTCTTTTCATCCGGAACGTCTTGCTTAGCGAAGCGAGCGAGTTTCTGAAACTGGGTATGGTACTGATACACGGACATGTTGCCTTGCTTGAGATTGCGGAACTCCTCACGCTTGCTCTCAACAACACTTTGTGGAATGTGGTGAGCTTTGAAGTCTCGGCGGAAATCATCCCAGGTAATCACACGACCTCCTCTGGAATCTTTGTATTGTTGATACCACTCGGCAGCTTGATCCTTGAGTTGAAAAGAAGCGAACTTGACAAAGTCCTCAGGCCTGACATTGCTACATTCAAA
Source organism: Triticum aestivum (assembly GCF_018294505.1). NCBI lineage: Eukaryota > Viridiplantae > Streptophyta > Magnoliopsida > Poales > Poaceae > Triticum > Triticum aestivum. The sequence continues at coordinate 55,348,554 of NC_057802.1, read as the reverse complement.
ATGCTTGTTGATGTCCATGAGCCAATCATTGGCGTCTGAGGCCTCGGCATAGTAGCTGAAAGACTTCGGCTGATTTGCGAGGAACTGGTTGAGGGTAGCAAAGTGAGGCTGATTGTTGCCTTGGCCTTGATTTCCTTGGTTGCCTTGCCCTTGGGTGCGCTCTTGCAAGAGTTGCAAAATCATCTGAGCATTGGCGTTGGTGGCTGCCATGATAGCTTGCCATGCCTCCGAAGGCGGAGGTGGTGGCGGAGGGTTCGCCTGACTCCCTTCATTGCGTTCCGGATTCTGACGCGTTGGCGGAGCCATCCTGAAGAGGGTGACATCCATTAGCATCTTGATAGACAGATAGACAAGTTGAATCAACGGATAGAAATTGCAACATATAGTCTTCACAATAAACATTCGAACGAGGATGAACGAATGAATTCCATAGTAAATCATCACACTTCCATTAAGGTGAGAAGCCACTTGATAAAGGATTAATGAATAAAATAACAAGGTACGACTGGAACAAATAAGTGGTAAGGATTACCCAATCACAAACCAAATATCTGCGGGAAGAAATGCTAAGAGCTACTTGAATCCCACCTATAAACTCCCGAAACTTTCTGGTTATGCAATCTGGTGTTGGGGATACAGGGGACACAAAATATATCACCCAAACTAGCAATCCCTAGATCCAGCTGTATCCATCCGTCAACACATAACCAAGAAACCTTCGGAAATCGTGTACCTCAACCTTCGAAAAGCATCCGTTATACGAGTTATGGCAATACTCCTGAACTCCCGCCCCAGTACTGGGTGGCGTCGAGGTGATCTCACCAACAACTGCATAAAAGAGATTTTCGATGTCGGCGAAACTCAGGTATCCAGAACTGCAACGATAAAATTGTGACAACAACACCTCGGAGCTCAACTCCCCGGGACACTGCCACAACCCCTAAATGTCAGGAGGCACCAAGAACAATGTTCTCGTCACAAAACCATCGGAACGATTCTAAGATACCCGCGTGATCCTAAATTTTTTTTAGTGAAATTTGAGGAGAGAAAAGTCAAAACTTCTACGTCAGGAGGCCTCACCAGAGCGACGAAGGGACTGAGGAGTAAAAAGAATCCTACTCTCCGATATATATAATCCTAAGACTTCAAACATTTTGGTTCTAGACTCAACAATGCCAGCGATTCGATCAAGCAGGAGGCTCCTAAGTCGGGGATGGCTCTGATTACCAACTTGTAACGCCCACGATGCGGCTATATCTCCAACGTGTCGAGGCACGACTTAGAGGCATAACCGCATTGTAGGTATTGTCGCAAGAAGGGTCATCTTCACACAATCCCATGTAATGAACAAGAATGGGATAATGAGAGTTGGCTTACAATCGCCACTTCACACAATACATAAATTTAATTCATACATCATCCAAAATCCACACATAGACCGACTACGGTCAAATCCAAATGAAAATAAGATAACCCCAAATGCTAGATCCCCGATCGTCCCAACTGGGCTCCACTACTGATCATCAGGAAACGAAACATAGTAATGACCACGTTCCTCATCGAACTCCCACTTGAGCTCGGTTGCGTCATCTGCACTGGTATCGTCGGCACCTGAAACTGTTTTGGTAGAATCTGTGAGTCAAAAGGACTCAGCAATCTCACACCCACGAGATCAAGACTATTTAAGCTTATAGGAAAGGATGGGGTAAAGAGGTGGAGCTGCAACAAGCACTAAGCATATGGTGGCTAACATACGCAAAAGAGAGCGAGAAGAGAAGCAACGCAACGGTCGCGAAGCTAGAAATGATCAAGAAGTGATCCTGAAACTACTTAAGTTCATGCATAACTCAAACCGTGTTTACTTCCCGGACTCCGCCGAAAAGAGACCATCACAGCTACACACACAGTTGATGTATTTTTAATTAAGTCAAGTGTCAAGTTCTCTACAACCGGACATTAACAAATTCCCATATGCCTCATAACCGCGGGCACGGCTTTTGAAAGATAATGCCCTGCAGGAGTGTCCCAACTTAGCCCATTATAAGCTCTCACAGTCAGCGAAGAATAAACCTTCTCCCGGGAAGACCCGATCAGTCTCGGAATCCCGATTTACAAGACATTTCGACAATGGTAAAACAAGACCAGCAAAGCCGCCCGATGTGCCGACAAATCCCGATAGGAGCTGCACATATCTCGTTCTCAGGGCACACCGGATGAACACTACGTACAACTAAAACCAGCCCTCGAGTTTCCCCGAGGTGGCGCTGCAAGTGGCTCTAGTTTGGACCAGCACTCAGAGGAGCACTGGCCCGGGGGGGTTAAATAAGATGACCCTCGGGCTCGCGAAAACCCAAGGGAAAAAGGCTTAGGTGGGCAAAAATGTAAAACCAAGGTTGGGCCTTGCTGGAAGAGTTTTATTCAAGGCGAACTGTCAAGGGGGTCCCATAAATCACCCAACCGCGTAAGGAACGCAAACTCAAGGAACATAACACCGGTATGACGGAAACTAGGGCGGCAAGAGTGGAACAAAACACCAGGCATAAGGCCGAGCCTTCCACCCTTTACCAAATATATAGAAGCATTAATTAAATAAGAGATATTGTGATATTCCAAAATATCCATGTTCCAACATGGAACCAACTTCAACTTCACCTGCAACTAGCAACGCTATAAGATGGGCTGAGCAAAAGCGGTAACTTAGGCAAACAACGGTTTGCTAGGAAAGGATGGTTAGAGGCTTGACATGGCAATATGGGAGGCATGATATAGCAAGTGGTAGGTAGCGCAGCATGTCAATAGAGCGAACAACTAGCAAAGCAAAGATATAAGTGATTTCGAGGGTATGGTCATCTTGCCTGCAAGGTTCTCAGAGTTGTCGAAAGCTTGATCCTCGTAAGCGTACTCAACAGGTTCCTCGTTCACGAACTCGTCTCCCAGCTCTACCCACAACAAGAACACAAACAATGGAACCACAATCAATCACGGTGCAATGCACAAGCAACATGATGCAATACATGCATGATATGCGAGATGTGATATGCGATGCATAAGCGTGCTCCGGACGAAAAAGGATGAAGAAGGCATCAACTTGGCAAACCAAGTATGCCACTGGAAAGATGAGATGATTTCGGGTGAAATCGATATAAAGATCAACGGAAACGGTTGCACGGTTTGCAAATGGCAAGCAAAACAAGAATGACACGAATCTGCGATTAACAGCATGATAGCAACTAGAATACATCAAGTAACTATGCTACAACACCCCAACATAGCAACAAAGCATATGGCAGTGATCTACACGAGATGCTTGACAAAAGATGGACACTGAGCTACGGTTAGATCACAATATAACAGGCTCAAACAAGCATGGCAAAAGTGCAAAAGATATCAGCTTCACAGACTTGGTGAAAATACTGAACATGGCTGAAACAGCATCAGGTAGCAATGTTCAGAGCAAGCCAAACACATGCTACAGGAACTTATCATAGAAAAACAAGGCATGGCATGAATCTACTAAATGCATAGAACAAAAGTCCCTTACTGATCATGAGCCAAAAAGGCACAGAAGATATGATGGCACCCATGTAAACATAGCAAGTTTCGTTAACAGGTTTCAGACTTACCAGAAAACAGAGCATGGCATTAACAGAAATATGAAGGCATCTTTGCGAGCTCGATTCACTCATCACAAAGCAATGCATGACAAAACAAGCATACCTACAGCAAGATGGCATGTTTATGAAGCTAACCATGGCAAGAGCAAGTTCATAGCATGTATGGATCAACTACAACAACCTTGGCAAAATGGAATATCGTGTTAACATTCTGCCAGGAATATTTTATAGCAAAAGTAGAGCAAGATTAAGACATGTTAGGGCGTCGATGCGGCGGCGGTCGGCGGAGGGGGCGGCGGCGATCGGCGGGCAACGGGCGGAGGCGACGAGGCGGCGGGGACGGGCGACCCGGGGCGCGAGCGACGGGGAGCCGCGCGGGGAGGTCGGCGGCGTACGGGCCCCGCGGGCCGGATCTGGGCCCCGCGGGCCCTGGCGGCGGAGGAGAGAGAGGGAGCCGGCGGCGGTGACGTGGCGGCATCCTATTGGACGGGCGCGGCGGCGGGTTCGTCCGGCGCGGGACGGACGCGTCCGGCGGCGGAGAGGGGAAAGGGTTAGGGTTGGTCTGCGCGAAAAATCCGAGGGGGATCACTTATTTATAGCTAGAGGGAGCTAGGTGACTCCAAATGGAGTGTGGTTTTCGCCCACACGATCGTGATCGAACGACCGAGAGCATGGAGGGGGCTTAGATGGGTTATTGGGCTGTTTGGAGGGGTGTTTTGCTGCAACACACAAAAGGCCTTTGCGGTTACCCGGTTAACCGTTGGAGCGTCAAACGACCTCCAAATGGAACGAAACTTGATAGGTGGTCTACCGGTGGTGTACCAAGGCCACTTGGCAAGACTCGGTCCATTCCGAGAACGTTTAACACCCGCTCACGAAAAGAGACAAGAGGGGGTGCACCGGTGCATGTGGGAGTGTCGGATTGCAAAACAGACAACGGGGAAAATGCTCGGATGCATGAGACGAACACATATGCAAATGAGAATCGCATGATGACATGATATGAGATGCATGACATGAACAAAATGCAAAACAAAGACGAAACCCAACCACGGAGGAAATATCATAACACAAAGCCAAAAATGGCAAGAGTTGGAGTTACAAATATGGAAAGTTACATCCGGGGTGTTACATCCCTGGCCGGCCGCCTCCTCCCCTTGCTCCTTTATATACGGGGGCAAGGGGGCACCCCAGAGACACAACAATTGATCGTTTGATCTTTTAGCCGTGTGCGGTGCCCCCCTCCACCATAGTCCACCTCGATAATACTGTAGCGGTGCTTAGGCGAAGCCCTGCGTCGGTAGAACATCATCATCGTCACCACGCCGTCGTGCTGACGAAACTCTCCCTCAACACTCGGCTGGATCAAAGTTCGAGGGACGTCATCAGGCTGAACGTGTGCTGAACTCGGAGGTGCCGTGCGTTCGGTACTTGATCGGTCGGATCGTGAAGACGTACGACTACATCAACCGCGTTGTGCTAACGCTTCCGCTTTCGGTCTACGAGGGTACGTGGACAACACTCTCCCCTCTCGTTGCTATGCATCACCATGATCTTGCGTGTGCGTAGGAAAATTTTGAAATTACTACGTTCCCCAACACTGACAGCTCCACCGTTCAATGTAAACACATATCCGGTTTGCGATTTAGAATCATCCGGATCAGTGTCAAAGCTTGCATCAACGTAACCATTTACGATGAGCTCTTTGTCACCTCCATAAACGAGAATGTTCTTGACCGCTGTCCAGTGATCCACTCCTGGATTACTTTGGTACCTCCCTGCTAAACTTATAGCAAGGCACACATCAGGTCTGGTACACGGCATTGCATACATGATAGAGCCTATGGCTGAAGCATAGGGAACATCTTTCATCTTCTCTCTATCTTCTGCAGTGGTCGGGCATTGAGTCTTACCCAACTTCACACCTTGTAACACAGGCAAGAACCCTTTCTTTGCTTCATCCATTTTGAACTTCTTCAAAACTTTTTCAAGGTATGTGCTTTGTGAAAGTCCAATTAAGCATCTTGATCTATCTCTATAGATCTTGATGCCCAATATATACGCAGCTTCACCGAGGTCTTTCATTGAAAAACTCTTATTCAAGTATCCCTTTATGCTATTTAGAAATTCTCTATCATTTCCAATCAGCAATATGTCATCCACATATAATATTAGAAATGCTACAGAGCTCCCACTCACTTTCTTGTAAATACAGGCTTCTCCAAAAGTCTGTACAAAACTAAATGCTTTGATCACACTATCAAAGCATTTATTCCAACTCCGAGAGGCTTGCACCAGTCCAGAAATGGATCGCTGGAGCTTGCACACTTTGTTAGCTCCCTTTGGATCGACAAAACTTTCCGGTTGCATCATATACAACTCTTCTTCCAGAAATCCATTCAGGAATGCAATTTTGACATCCATTTACCAAATTTCATAATCATAAAATGCGGCAATTGCTAACATGATTCGGACAGACTTAAGCATCGCTATGGGTGAGAAGGTCTCATCGTAGTCAATCCCTTGAACTTGTCGAAAACCTTTTGCAACAAGTCGAGCTTTATAGACAGTAACATTACTGTCAGCGTCAGTCTTCTTCTTGAAGATCCATTTATTCTCAATGGCTTGCCGATCATTGGGCAAGTCAACCAAAGTCCACACTTTGTTCTCATACATGGATCCCATCTCAGATTTCATGGCCTCAAGCCATTTTGCGGAATCTGGGCTCACCATCGTTTCTTCATAGTTTGTAGGTTCGTCATGGTCTAGTAACATAACCTCCAGAACAGGATTACCGTACCACTCTGGTGCGGATCTTACTCTGGTTGACCTACCAGGTTCAGTAACAACTTGATCTGAAGTTCCATGATCATCATCATTAACTTCCTCACTAATTGGTGTAGGCATCGCAGAAACCGGTTTCTGCGATGAACTACTTTCCAATAAGGGAGCAGGTACAATTACCTCATCAAGTTCTACTTTCCTCCCACTCACTTCTTTCGAGAGAAACTCCTTCTCCAGAAAGATTCCGAATTTAGCAACAAAAGTTTTGCCTTCGGATCTGTGATAGAAGGTGTACCCAACAGTCTCCTTTGGGTATCCTATGAAGACACATTTCTCCGATTTGGGTTCGAGCTTACCAGGTTGAAGCTTTTTCACATAAGCATCGCAGCCCCAAACTTTAAGAAACGACAACTTTGGTTTCTTGCCAAACCACAGTTCATAAGGCGGCGTCTCAACGGATTTTGATGGTGCCCTATTTAACGTGAATGCGACCGTCTCTAAAGCATAACCCCAAAACGATAGCGGTAAATCAGTAAGAGACATCATAGATTGCACCATATCTAGTAGAGTACGATTACGACGTTTAGACACACCATTACGCTGTGGTGTTCCGGGTGGCGTGAGTTGCGAAACTATTCCGCATTGTTTCAACTGAAGACGAAACTCATAACTCAAATATTCTCCTCCACGATCAGATCGTATAAACTTTATTTTCTTGTTACGATGATTTTCAACTTCACTCTAAAATTCTTTGAACTTTTCAAGTGTTTCAGACTTATGTTGCATTAAGTAGATATACCCATATCTGCTTAAATCATCTGTGAAGGTGAGAAAATAACGATATCCGCCACGAGCCTCAACATTCATCGGACCACATACATCTGTATGTATGATTTCCAACAAATCTGTTGCTCTCTCCATAGTTCCGGAGAACGACGTTTTAGTCATCTTGCCCATGAGGCACGGTTCGCAAGTACCAAGTGATTCATAATCAAGTGGTTCCAAAAGTCCATCATTATGCAGTTTCTTCATGCGCTTTACATCGATATGACCTAAACGGCAGTGCCACAAATAAGTTCCAATATCATTATCAACTCTGCATCTTTTGGCTTCAATATTATGAATATGTGTATCACTACTATCGAGATTCAACAAAAATAGACCACTCTTCAAGGGTGCATGACCATAAAAGATACTATTCATATAAATAGAACAACCATTATTCTCTGATTTAAATGAATAACTGTCTCGCATCAAACAAGATCCAGATATAATGTTCATGCTTAACGCTGGCACCAAATAACAATTATTTAGGTCTAAAACTAATCCCGAAGGTAGATGTAGAGCCGACTACGATCACATCGACTTTGGAACCATTTCCCACGCGCATCGTCACCTCGTCCTTAGCCAATCTTCGCTTAATCCGTAGCCCCTATTTCGAGTTGCAAATATTAGCAACAGAACTAGTATCAAATACCCAGGTGCTACTTCGAGCTTTAGTAAGGTACACATCAATAACATGTATATCACATATACCTTTGTTCACCTTGCCATCCTTCTTATCCGCCAAATACTTGGGGTAGTTCCGCTTCCAGTGACCAGTCTGCTTGCAGTAGAAGCACTCAGTCTCAGGCTTAGGTCCAGACTTGGGTTTCTTCTCCTGAACAGCAACTTGCTTGCTGTTCTTCTTGAAGTTCCCCTTCTTCTTCCCTTTGCCCTTTTTCTTGAAACTGGTGGTCTTATTGACCATCAACACTTGATGCTCCTTTTTGATTTCTACCTCCGCGGCCTTTAGCATTGCGAAGAGCTCGGGAATCGTCTTATCCATCCCTTGCATGTTATAGTTCATCACGAAGCTCTTGTAGCTTGGTGGCAGTGATTGGAGAATTTTGTCAATGGCGCTATCATCCGGAAGATTAACTCCCAGTTGAGTCAAGTGATTGCAGTACCCAGACATCTTGAGTGTATGCTCACTGACAGAACTATTCTCCTCCATCTTGCAGCTGTAGAACTTATTGGGGACTTCATATCTCTCAATCCGTGCATTTGCTTGAATTATTAACTTCAACTCCTGGAACATCTCATATGCTCCATGATGTTCAAAACGTCATTGAAGTCCCGGTTCTAAGCCGTAAAGCATGGCACACTGAACTATCGAGTAGTCATCAACACGTGACTGCCAGGCATTCACAATGTCTGCAGTTGCTGGCGCAGGTGGTACACCTAGCAGTGCTTCCATGACGTAATTCTTCTGTGCAGCAATGAGGATAATCCTCAAGTTACGGACCCAGTCCGTGTAATTGCTACCATCATCTTTCAACTTTGCTTTCTCAAGGAACACATTAAAATTCAACGGAACAACAGCACGGGCCATCTATCTACAATCAACATAGACAAGCAAGATACTATCAGGTACTAAGTTCATGATAAATTTAAGTTCAATTAATCATATTACTTAAGAACTCCCACTTAGATAGACATCCCTCTAATCCTCTAAGTGATCACGTGATCCATATCAACTAAACCATGTCCGATCATCACGTGAGATGGAGTAGTTTCAACAGTGAACATCACTATGTTGATCATATCTACTATATGATTCACGCTCGACCTTTCGATCTCCGTGTTCCGAGGCCATATCTGTTATATGCTAGGCTCGTCAAGCTTAACCTAAGTATTCCGCGTGTGCAACTGTTTTGCACCCGTTGTATTTGAACGTAGAGCCTATCACACCCGATCATCACGTGGTGTCTCAGCACGAAGAACTTTCGCAACGGTGCATACTCAGGGAGAACACTTATACTTTGATAATTTAGTGAGGGATCATCTTATAATGCTACCGTCAATCAAAGCAAGATAAGATGCATAAAAGATAAACATCACATGCAATCAATATAAGTGATATGATATGGCCATCATCATCTTGTGCTTGTGATCTCCATCTCCGAAGCACCGTCATGATCACCATCGTCACCGCGACACCTTGATCTTTATCGTAGCATCGTTGTCGTCTCACGAATCTTATGCTTCTACGACTATCGCTACCGCTTAATGATAAAGTAAAGCATTACAGGGCGATTGCATTGCACACAATAAAGCGAAAACCATATGGCTCATGCCAGTTGCCGATAACTCGGTTACAAAACATGATCATCTCATACAATAAAATTTAGCATCATGTCTTGACCATATCACATCACAACATGCCCTGCAAAAACAAGTTAGACATCCTCTACTTTGTTGTTGCAAATTTTACGTGGCTGCTACGGGCTTAGCAAGAACCGTTCTTACCTACGCATCAAAACCACAACGATAGTTTGTCAAGTTAGTGTTGTTTTAACCTTCGCAAGGACCGGGCGTAGCCACACTCGGTTCAACTAAAGTTGGAGAAACTGACACCCGCCAGCCACCTGTGTGCAAAGCACGTCGGTAGAACCAGTCTCGCATAAGCGTACGCGTAATGTCGGTCCGGGCCGCTTCATCCAACAATACCGCCGAACCAAAGTATAACATACTGGTAAGCAGTATGACTTATATCGCCCACAACTCACTTGTGTTCTACTCGTGCATATGACATCAACGCATAAAACCTGGCTCGGATGCCACTGTTGGGGAGCGTAGTAATTTCAAAAAAATTCCTACGCACACGCAAGATCATGGTGATGCATAGCAACGAGATGGGAGAGTGTTGTCCACATACCCTCGTAGACCGAAAGCGGAAGCGTTAGCACAACGCGGTTGATGTAGTCGTACGTCTTCATGATCCGACCAATCAAGTACCGAACGCACGGCACCTCCGAGTTCAGCACACGTTCAGCCCGATGACGTCCCTCGAACTCCGATCCAACCGAGTATTGAGGGAGAGTTTCATCAGCACGATGGCGTGGTGACGATGATGATGTTCTACCGACGCAGGGCTTCGCCTAAGCACCGCTACAGTATTATCGAGGTGGACTATGGTGGAGGGGGGCACCGCACACGGCTAAAAGATCAAACGATCAATTGTTGTGTCTAGGTTGCCTCCCTGCCCTCGTATATAAAGGAGCAAACGGGGGAGGTGCGGCCGGCCAGGAGGAGGCGCGCCAGGAGGAGTCCTACTCCCACCGGGAGTAGGACTGGTGGGAGTAGGACTCCATCCCTTCCTTGTTGGACTAGGAGAGGAGAGGGAAGGAGAGAGGGGGAAAGGAAAGGGGGGGCGCCGCCCCCCTCCTTGTCCAATTCGGACTTGGGGGGGAGGGGCGCGCGGCTGCCCCTTGGCCGCCTCTCCTCTTCCACCAATTGGGCCCATGAGGCCCAATAGCCTCCGGGGGGGTTCCGGTAACCCCCCGGTACTCCGGTATATATCCGATAACCCCCGAAACCATTTTGGTGTCCGAATATAGTCATCCAATATATCAATCTTCATGTCTCAACCATTTCGAGACTCATCGTCATGTCCGTGATCACATCCGGGACTCTAAACAACCTTCGGTACATCAAAGCATATAAACTCATAATATAACTGTCATCGAAACGTTAAGCGTGCGGACCCTACGGGTTCGAGAACTATGTAGACATGACTGAGACACGTCTCCGGTCAATAACCAATAGTGGAACCTGGATGCTCATATTGGCTCCCACATATTCTACGAAGATCTTTATCGGTCAGACCGCATAACAACATACGTTGTTCCCTTTGTCATCGGTATGTTACTTGCCCGAGATTCGATCGTCGGTATCTCAATACCTAGTTCAATCTCGTTACCGGCAAGTCTCTTTACTCGTTCCGTAATACATCATCCCACAACTAACTCATTAGTTGCAATGCTTGCAAGGCTTAAGTGATGTGCATTACCGAGTGGGCCCAGAGATACCTCTCCGACAATCGGAGTGACAAATCCTAATCTCGAAATACGCCAACCCAACAAGTACCTTCGGAGACACCTGTAGAGCACCTTTATAATTACCCAGTTACGTTGTGACGTTTGGTAGCTCACAAAGTGTTCCTCCGGTAAACGGGAGTTGCATAATCTCATAGTTATAGGAACATGTATAAGTCATGAAGAAAGCAATAGCAACATACTAAACGATCGAGTGCTAAGCTAACGGAATGGGTCAAGTCAATCACATCATTCTCCTAATGATGTGATCCCGTTAATCAAATGAAAACTCATGTCTATGGCTAGGAAACATAACCATGTTTGATCAACGAGCTAGTCAAGTAGAGGCATACTAGTGACACTCCGTTTGTCTATGTATTCACACAAGTATTATGTTTCCGGTTAATACAATTCTAGCATGAATAATAAACATTTATCATGATATAAGGAAATAAATAATAACTTTATTATTGCCTCTAGGGCATATTTCCTTCAGGTGTATCCTTTACTTGCTTATTCAGGGAATGTACCCAAACCTCATTATTTATTTTCGAGGGCTGGGCAAAGAAGGCGGAGCGGATTTGGTGTCTGGCTCCGCTGCCCGAGGAACCAGCCATCCCGCTTCTGATGAAGATGCTGGTCCCGGCGCCTTACCAGGCGCCGGAGAAGAAGGCCAAGAAGAAGGCCAAGGGGGCCAGAAGTGGCCTCCGCCGCAAGGGTGCTTCGGACGTGACGTCCGAAGACACCGAGACTCACTCCTCCGCCGCCGGATATGACGACGAGGAGGAGGAAGAGAGCAACTCCCCCCTGAGGGGGGAAGGAAGAAGAGGGCGGCCTCCACAAATCTGGAGGCAGAGGCGTCTAAAAAAGGGAAGCTCTCCTGCACGGATAACTCCGTGTGGGACATCGATAGCAGCCCAGAGCCGCGCCCCCGAGATAAGCCCCGGGCCGAATCGGGAGTACTCAAAGACCCATACACATTCATGTATTTGGCCTCTTTAGTTCATGGTTTTAACGTGTTGAATCATGCACTTGCAGTCCGGCCCGCTCTGACCTCGAGCGATCCTCATCTTTGGGGAATTCGCTGGACCCGAAGGTGATGGACAGCGGGTCCCTTCCGGCGGCCTCCTCTTCCAGGACCATGGATGACACCGAGGTGTTGTCCCGAAGGATCCCAGGCCAGGGGGAGACGCGGGAGGCCGCCAGGGCGGTGCCCGAGGGTGAAGCCTCGGCCGCCGAACACATGAGGGAGCAAATCCCCAAGGAGACTGGCGATGGGGGCCATATTTAGTTCGGTCCCCAGCCGAATACGGTCCCGGAGACCTATACGGCTCCGGAATCCGGCGAGCAGCCTCCTTCAAAAGAAGGAGGTGTGCCTATTCCGCCGGTGACCTCTGTCCAACCAGAGGCACCGGATGCTCTCCTGGAAGCGCTGCGAAGTGCTTCTGTGGAGGAATACCATATCCTCATGGGTATGGTGATTGAAAAGATTAGCCCGCAAAGAGCGGACTGACCGAAGCCTGCACAAGCCTTCTAGCAGGCTTTGAGGTAAGCAACGCGATTATGTAAAAAGAATGTCACAGTATAGACAGTAGCCCCTGAGACACTGTCCGGTGTTCGGAAAGAAAAGCCGGATATAGGATCAAGTAATTTTCGTGGGAAACTAACTAAATATGTCTTATGTGAATAAGCAGGCGTCGTTGCTGGCCGCAAACTCTCATGCTGCTGAGGTCTCCGGACTAAAGCAGAGTCTGGAGCGGGCCGAGAAAGAGCTCGGCCGTGTAAAAAAGCAACTGGAGGACAAGCAAGGTATGTGATGACCTTATGTATATCCGGAAAGGATGAATGACTTGTGCTGACCATAGTGCCATGATATTTGTAGGAGCGGCGACTGAGGTGGAAACCCTCAAGAAAGTGATGGTTGAGGCCAAGAAGAAAGCAGCAAAGGAGCAAGCCGCCCGAGAAAAACACGAGGCCAGAGTTGAGGAGGTCCAGCAGGAGCTCCAGGACGCTGTTAAGAAATGCGAGTCCTTGGAGCGCAATATTGCGGAGTCGCCAAAGCTCACCAAAGCGCACAAGATGTCCGGGGTTGAAGCCCAGGGCGCCCTCCAGGAAATTCAAGAGGCCAAGAAAATTGCGGCGGGTAAGGCTTTTATTATGCAAAGCAAGTATGTGAAGAAGAGGTATCTCTTACTAACCTGGATTTGGAGTTCTCCAGGGGCGTTTGCAGATCTGCCGCGCAGTGTGTCTGACGCTGCGGAATTCTTCCAAGCTGAAGAGGGGAGCTCAATGGAGAAGTTGTTCTGGTCGCAATACCTTGCACCAGAACATCCGGTGCCCTTTAGCGATCAACTAAAACAGCTGGTCGAACTGCATAGGGTGGCCGAATTGGCCATGAAGGACTTAATAATCCGGCTGTGGCCTGCTGAAGCCATACCCAGCAGCTACTTCGGGCTCGTGAAGCGGCTGGTCAATGCCTGCCCCCGGCTTGACGCCATCAAGCGGCCAGTCGAAGGTGCGTGGATGGCCTTCGCCCGTGTCAAGGTGCAGTGGGCGAAGATGAATGCCGTCAAGCTCGCGACCGAGGGACCGCCCGATGGTAAGGAGCACCGCACGCCCGAGCGGTATTTTAGCAATGTCCTGGAGGGATCCCGCATTGTAGCGGAGCAATGTGCGAAAGATGTAATCTTTGAATGAATACATTCATGTTATCTCGCCCTGTATTATGAAACAAAGTCGATTATGTAATATAATGCTTGTTAAAAATTTACCTCCTGTGCGGCCGTGTTTATGAAATATGAGAGTTGGCCAGCCGTCGGCTTCAGCGCCCACGTAGGTAGTACGGGGGTGTTCGGGATGGAATCTAAACACTCTTGATCCAATTGTTTGGTCCTTGAAGGGGGTGTTTAGCGCAACGAACCAGGCAATCGGACTATGTGGCTTTATCACCCTCACGTAGCCATAGGAGTTTGACAATAAAATTTTGGGCGTAGCCCCTAGTATCCGAACTAGGGTGCTGTAAACATGTGATCGGGTAAGAACTGATTCATCGCATAATGTGGAAAAAATCGCTAAAGATTTGAAACCTCCGAAGAGCTGACCGGCTCACGCCGCATCATGACAGTCAGCTTTCGGCTTTCTCTACTGAGGTGCTCATCCGGATAAACCAGGACACAATCGCAGTAGTTCTCCCTTTACTACCCTAGCCGATATAGCGGAACTTAAGGTAGTAAGCACAGGAGCCGGGCAACCCAACTATTGACCAAAGACATGATTCGGAGCCGATGAATATAATACTAAATTCAGGGTGCCGAACAGTACTGTAAAAAGTGTTCGGACTTTATTGCCGTATTATGGGGCGCGATGAAGCCCCTGGCGTATTAAAGCGTACCAAAGTGTATGGGTGCGGTTTGATAAGATTATCAAAAAAGAGATAGGTAGCAAGCTAGTGTTGCAGAAGTTGGGCCGCAAACTATTTCCATTATAGTTTGATTAATACGTCAAAGCGTATTTGTACAAGTAGTGCAATAAGCAACAAGGCTATTTAATAAGCCACAACCAAGGGAGAGCTGCGTGTGGGTCCTGAAAACAGGTAGAGTGATCGTTAAAGAGACCACCTAGAAATTCCCTTATACGTCAGTGCTTCTTGCCGCCTTGGTGTATCTATCCTTTCGAAAGGACCGGTGATCAGGCCATCAGAAAAAGCCTGTGGAAAAGAAACTTGAAAATGATAAAAAAGAAAAAGTGAAAGTATGTGTGTCCAGGAGAGGTCGAGCCGTATTATGGATCACAATCTAGTTATGCCTCCGTCTATGCCCATGGTATTTTGAGTGCGTAATTATGTACGCGCGGTACGAACACCGCCACTTGGTCGGGACTGGGACGGAGGCCGAATTGCTAGTCGAGCTCTTGACGCGATGGGCTGTCCGGCTGCAGAGTAGTCCGGAATCGTTTGACAGTGTCCGGGGGTTCGGCCGCCGAATTAAGGTTCTGCTTGAGAAGGCCGCTCTGTACTTCTACTGCTAAAGCAGCGGTGTGCTCCTCGGTACGGAGGGAGCGTTCCGTGTTTCCCTTGATTGTTATGACACCGCGTGGTCCGGGCGTCTTGAGCTTGAGATAAGCATAGTGTGGCACTGCGTTGAATCGAGCAAATGCGGTTCGTCCCAGTAGTGCGTGATAGCCACTGCGGAAGGGGACGATATCGAAGATCAATTCTTTGCTTCGGACAGGGGATCCGAAGACAACCTCTAGTGTGATTGAGCCCGTACAGCGGGCTTCTACACCAGGTATGACTCCTTTAAAGGTAGTCTTTGTGGGCTTGATCCTTGAGGGATTAATGCCCATTTTACGCACTGTATCCTGATAGAGCAGGTTCAGGCTGCTGCCACCATCCATGAGGACTCGCGTGAGATGGAATCCATCAATGATTGGGTCTAGGACTAGTGCAGCTGAACCGCCATGACGGATACTGATCAGATGGTCCCTACGATCGAAAGTGATCGGACAGGAAGACCATGGGTTGAACTTTGGGGCGACTGGCTCCATCGCGTAGACGTCCCTAAGTGCGCGTTTGCGCTCCCTCTTGGGGATATGTGTAGCGTATATCATGTTCACTGTTTTAACTTGGGGGGGGACTTCTTCTGTCCCCCTGTGTTTGGCGGACGGGACTCCTCGTCATCGTCCTCGCTTTGCGACCCCTTCTCCTTGTTCTCGGCATTTAATTTGCCGGCCTGTTTAAAAACCCAACAGTCTCTGTTGGTATGATTGGCTGGTTTGTCTGGGGTGCCATGGATCTCGCATGGACGATCGAGTATGCGATCCAAGCTGGATGGGCCCGAATTGTTTCTTTTATATGGCTTTTTCCATTGTCCAGACTTGGAGCCACTGAATCCGGCATTGACCATCGTGTCGTCGGTATTGTCACCGTTGCTTCGACGCTTGTGCCTGTTGCGTCGGGGCTTGCCGTTGCTGTTTTTTGTCTCAGAGGTGCCAGCTTCGCTTTGCAGTATTATTGTTGCGGGCTAGCCAACTATCCTCGCCCGCACAAAAATGGGTCATGAGTGCCGTCAGGGCTGCCATGGACTTCGGTTTTTCTTGGCCGAGGTGACGGGCGAGCCATTCGTCGCGGATGCTATGCCTAAAGGCCGCTAGGGCTTCGGCATACGGACAATTGACGATCTGGTTATTTTTAGTTAGGAACCTAGTCCAGAATTTCCTGGCTGACTCTCCGGGCTGTTGAACTATGTGGCTTAAGTCGTCGGCATCCAGAGGTCGAACATATGTACCTTGGAAGTTATCAATGAAAGCTTCCTCCAAGTCTTCCCAGCTACCAATGGAGTTTTCGGGCAGCCTGTTCAACCAGTGCCGAGCTGGTCCTTTGAGTTTTAGTGGGAGGTATTTGATGGCATGGAGATCATCACCGTGGGCCATATGAATATGGAGAAGAAAATCCTCAATCCACACCGCGGGATCTGTTGTCCCATCATATGACTCGATATTTACGGGTTTAAACCCTTCTGAGAATTCATGCTCCATTACTTCGTCAGTGAAGCAGAGGGGGTGTGCGGCGCCTCTGTATCGGGCCAAGTCACGACGTAGTTTGGATGTAGTCTGTCTACGATTTTCGGCCCGGGTGTGGTTATGTTTGTTGCGTCCGGCTAAGTAGCCGTTGTCGCGTGTCGGGGCACACCCCCGCGATCCATAGATCGATCTGTTCGGACCTGCTCTATTGTCCAAGTCCTGACGTAGGTCATACGTATATCCCCGAGCTGTTGTATGTCTACCTTTATGGCGAGGTGGTACGGGCTGGTGTTCGACTTGAGTTGCCGTTTTGTCTCGGCCACGTGGTGGTCGGTCAGCCGCATTACATGCTGATGGGACGGGCTCAAGGGCCTCGTCATCGAATTGAGGTAGTAGTCTGCGCTTCGGGTAACTTTTGGTTGGGCGCTCAAGGCCGTATTCCTCGGCTGCCAGGACATTAGTCCACCTGACATTGAGCAGATCCTGATCAGCTTGCAGCTGTTGCTGCCGCTTTTTCAGGCTCCTTGAAGTGGCGATTAGCCGGCGCTTAAAGCGCTCCTACTCGAGAGGTTCCTCAGGTACGATGAAGTCTTCGTCACCGAGGCTCACCTCATCCTCGGAGGGTGGTAGATAATTGTTGTCCTCCGAGTCTTCGTTTATGGCCTGTTTATCAGGACTAACTTGCCCATCTTCCCGATCGTCCTGTTCGGCAGTTTGCTCGTCGGGGTCTTCTCTGTCTTCGGCACCGTCCGGAGTGTTATCGTCTCCACTGCCGGTGTTGCTGTCTTTTCTGCGGCGTGATTTAGAGCGGCGCTGCTGACGTCGGTGCTTTGGTTGTATCTCAGGAGGTTCATCCTCTACTGGAATCTTCCTTGTCGTCGCCGCTATTCTCTTTGGGTGTATCCACCATGTATACGTCGTATGAGGAGGTGGCCGTCCAACGTCCAATAAACGGCGGGTTTTCGGCCTGCTCCTCTCCAGCCTCGTCGTCCATGCCGTCGATGTCTTCGGAGCCATAGTCAAGCATGTCGGTTAAGTCTTCGACAGTGGCTATTAAGTGGGAGGTGGGTGGCAAGCGAAATTCCCCGTCATCAGCCCCCAGCTCAAACCGGATATAATTCGGCTGTGAGTCCCCTACTAAGGAGAGGGTTTTTAATGAGTTTAGCACATCGCCTAAAGGTGAGTGCCGGAAGATGTCCGCGGAGCTAAATTTGATGATCGATGACCGATCAAGCTCGACGTACGCAATCGCACGTGGCTCGGAACCTGTAGCCGGAAACGAGTCCGAGGTTCCGGTGGCGCAGATTCCACGCGAGGTTGGGTCTATGTGCGGCTCCAACGCCGCTGAGTCTGTGGCTTCCGTGGTGGGGTTGAGCTTCCCATCCTCGGAAGGCGCAATCTGCTCCGGATCTAGGGCCGGAGCACTTACAGGTGCTATCTTCTGGGTATGGTCCGATGACAGATTTAGGTCATGCTCATCGCGGTGGCAGGGAGCGGCTGCCGTGGGCTCAAATCCATCGAAGATCAAGTCTCCGTGGATATTGGCGACATAGTTCAAGCTTCCAAATCTGACCTAATGACCAAGGGCATAGCTGTCGATCTGCTCTAGACGGCCAAGCGAGTTGGCCCGCAGTGCAAAGCCGCCGAATACGAAGATCTGTCCAGGGAGGAAGACTTCCCCCTGGACAGCGTTGTTGTAGATGATTGATGGGGCCATCAAACCTCTTGAAGACGACGCAGCGGAACTCTCAATGAAAGCACCAATGTCGGTGTCAAAACCGGCGGATCTCGGGTAGGGGGTCCCGAACTGTGCGTCTAAGGTTGATGGTAACAGGAGACGGGGGACACGATGTTTACCCAGGTTCGGGCCCTCTCTATGGAGGTAATACCCTACTTCCTGCTTGATTGATCTTGATGAATATGAGTATTACAAGAGTTGATCTACCTCGAGATCGTAATGGCTAAAACCCTAAAAGTCTAGCCTGTATGACTATGATTCTCCTCTTCCCTATGGATTAAGCCCTCCGGTTTATATAGACACCGGAGGGGACTAGGGTTATACAAAGTCGGTTACAGAGAAAGGAATCTCCATATCCGGTCGCCAAGCTTGTCTTCCACGCCCAGGAGAGTCCCACCCGGACACGGGAGAGAGTCTTCGGTCTTGTATCTTCACAACCCATTAGTCTGGCCCACGTACCATAGTCCGGACGCCCGAGGACCCCATAATCCAGGACTCCCTCAAGGACGCATCATCGTTGACACCATGATGTGCGGCCATGTTCATGTTCTTCATCGACGTTGGCTTGGTCCGCCCTGGGGGCAACAACACATAGGTCGCCTCCTCTACCGCGCCTTCGTCTACTGCATCTCGAGCTCCAGCCACCGCCACTCCACCTTGATCTCATCGTCGTTCTGCTTCCCCGGCCCTCACCCAACTCACCATCAACCGCCCCAAGGTGACCCGCGTCTCTTCCCGCCTATTCGGCTCCATTTCTCGTCGTTCGTGTGTCGGCCCGCTTGAATTCATACATGTCTGCCATAGCCAGAGCTTCGTAACCGAAGTTGGACACACTGGCACCTCATCCACTCGTGTACGTGTCCCATGCACACACTGCGGCACCCCTGGCCCCCCCCCCCCCCCCCCCCGCCCCGCAGGACGTGCAAGGCTTATGCAACCCCTCGTTGCAGACGCCCGGGGCACGCGATGCCGTTCTAGCCAGCTGCTTGAGGGCTACCGACGAGTGGCGGACCACAGTGAGGTGCGGCGGCAGCAGTCCGGGGTACGCTTGCGGCGACACGGACGGACCGGGAGGTGTGGGGGTGTCTCCGAAGCAATTGTTTTACTCTAGTCGGCTTGCTATCTAGTATATTTAGGGATCGAGAGGTGGCTGGAGTAAAAATTACCCCCCTCTACAGCTTTTGTAGGATCGGTTAGGTGACGGTTAGAGGAGGAAAACTGAATTTATCGGCTGGTGGACGAGCTCATGGCCCGCCGGAGTCCACAACGTGATTGAATATGTATGACCGGATGCCGGATGGCGCCGGCGACATCTCGTTCATTTTATTTTCAATAACTAGAACAATGCTCGTGCGCTGCAACGGGATATAAATATTCTAGTACGTTAGCTTGTGATTTACCTGCCCATAATATGTGATTGTGTAAGTAAATGTTCATCAAATTTTGTTTCTGATTTACCTTATATTTTGATCAGAAGTGATTTACCTGCCTATAATATGCGATTGTGTAAATAAATGTTCACCAAATTCTGCCCGTGATTTACCTTAAATTTTGATCAGAAGTTTGGTAAGTAAATTAAAGTGGAATTGATTTAGAAGGTAGTAAATTAAGATGACCGATTATTATACGGGCAATGTTGGATGAAGGGGTGGTGGGAAGATAGATCAAACGGGAACCTTACGTTCTTTTTAAGTAGTAGAGATACCTTCAATTTTGATCAGAAGTTTGGTAAGTAAATTAAAGTGAAATTGGTTTAGAAGATAAGTAAATTAAGATGACCGATTATTATACGGGGAATGTTGGACGAAGGGGTGGTGAGAAGATAGATGAAACGGGAACCTTACGTTTTTTTTAAGTAGTAGAGATAAAAATGGAACTCAGTCTATCAGCATCCCGCCGGTCCCTGAAAGCATCAAGTACTGCTGCCGAAAATGCACTGTTGAAAACATCTAAGGAAGTAGCATCGCATGAATGTTTTTCGTGCTTATTTGTTTAAAGGGAACAAAATCCTTCATGTATGGTCTTTAATTAATTAATAATAACAATGGACATGCTTTGTGAGACGATCAACGTTAAGCATAAAAAGGCGTCCAAGTGCTATCTATCATTTGTAATGTAGTGCACAATAAAGAGTTCTATGTTTTTGTACCACCTTTTTTGTGTGCATCGGATCTAATAAGTCTTTCTATGTATGCATCATCGAATTGCAATTTGCTTTATCAAAATATACATTGCAATTAAAGTGGATTTTTTTAAAGGGCATTTAAATTATTTTCCGTCTATTACTGTCCATCTTTTCTATGCATGTAAAATTTGACATGCATCATGTTACATATACAACTAGG
The DNA here is from genome assembly GCF_018294505.1 of Triticum aestivum. Lineage (NCBI taxonomy): Eukaryota > Viridiplantae > Streptophyta > Magnoliopsida > Poales > Poaceae > Triticum > Triticum aestivum. Next base: position 55,327,694 of record NC_057802.1, on the reverse strand, counting down.
GCATCTAAAAAATATGCTACCAGTTAAATCCTTTAAAAAGCCCGTGGCAACGCACGGGTATTCTACTGAGGGGTTGGGGCGTACATATTCTTCGGCGGAAAAGGGCGGCAAGCTGGACGCGCATGCTCTTCCAAGCCATTGGCGTTCTGATCCCCGGACGGGTCATGGAATCTGATGAAGAGGGTTAACCCTGGTAGGTATCTCGCTGCTGCATGGCCCGTGCATGCGCGCAGAGCTCGATCGGCGCCGGTGGTGAAGGACGTTAGATGCATGCACGATCCATGTATTCGCCGCCGGTAGAGAGGTGGTGAACTGAAGACAGAGCCCGTGGACGCCGGCGAGGAGAGTACTCCTAGTTCCATTGCACGCAAAACTGGTTATCTGCTGGTCCGTGTCTACAGATAATATGCTCTTTGTAGTGCGCTTGCCAATACTGCTACACAGACGGACAGACACAGGGGAGCAAAGTGGTCAAAGCTGGTCGCCGAACGAAACTGGCTGGCAACTGCGCTGCATGTTGCCAGTAGGTACGGAGGCGCCTGGCCGTGGACTCGCCGGAGGAGACCAGAGGCCCTGCCCCGCCGCCGCCTAGCCACCTGCTGTTCCCTGCATATATCGCCTCTGCTGCTTCCTCTTTTGACCCTCGTCAAGGTACGGTTTCAGACTTAGCCCCAAAGGAACAAGAAAAGAAGAAGAAGCTACCCCACCGCCTTCAAGGCTTGCGCAGAGTAGTACGTACGTGCCACACAAGTAATAAAAGAGATAATAAATCTGTCAAATACTGGCACTGGCACTGCAATGCTTCTCCTTCTCCCTCCTACCGCGGACCACTGACCGGTTCCCTCCAAGCTAGCATAGCATTAGCATCCATCGGTCACTCCCCAAGTTGCAAGCGAGGATGGGGCGCGGGAAGGTGGAGATGAAGAGGATCGACAACAAGTTGTCGAGGCAGGCCACCTTCCACAAGCGCCGCCGCGGGCTGCTGAAGAAGGCACAGGAGCTGGCCGTGCTCTGCGACGCGCACCTCGGCGTCCTTGTCTTCTCCAGCACCGGCGAGCTCTACGACTACTGCAGCCCCCATACCAGGTCCGTCTGTCCCTTGCCTGCGTCCATCTTTCTCATAGCTCTTCTCCACGGCCCGTTCGTCATTCCGTCCGTCCGTCCATCGCGATTTACCCCCCGGCCGATCGTAAATTGATTTACCATGCCTATTAATTTGGACCAACGGATTTGTTTCTACAGTTTGGCAATTAGTATGCATAAACTTGATTACTACTTGCATATATCTATCTTCGGATTTGAGAAGTACCGGTCGCCAGCATTGTACTCCTACCATGACAGAGTGCGTATTAATTACCCAATGACTGAATCTTGCACATCATACATGAACATGATTACTTGCATATATTCACTGTACTTGATTACTTGTATAGTTGTATTTACTCCCTCACTTGTAATTTGTTAAGCTGGAGTGAGCTAATTCAGCGCTACAAGGGCATCACCAACGCCCAGTTGCAGGGGACAAATCGTGATGACGATCAGGTAAGTTAACAAACAAAACACATCTGGTCATGTATACTACATAGTACTAGTGTAAAAAACGCTTTTATATTATGGGACGGAGGGGGTACGTTAGATTTGTGCACTCTTTAGTAAACTGCATCATCGTATTCTGAATTTCTGATTGATCAATATAAGTCTTTACACACAGAAACTGCTGGAGGATATCGCAAGGCTGAAGCGTGAGCGTGACCATCTCGTGGCCAGCCATCGGATGATGACCGGAGAAGACATGCCATGTTCAACCACCAAGGAGGAACTCGCCGATCTGGAGCAGAAGCTAGAGTGCGCGCTGGGTAAAGTCCGTGAAATGAAGGTACCCTACGCACACCACGCGCTGCACATAAAAATTCACAGCTCACATGTTAATTACTGCATCACTTTCTTGCGCGCAGGATAAATTTCTGAACCAGCAGTTAGAGGAATCACGCCACAAGGTAAAAATAATCGTAAGAGAGCCGACATGAATTAAGATGCAAATAAGCAATTGTTCGTTTCATTGTGCGTGCGTGGACATGTAGGTGAGCATCTTGGAGGAGAAGAACAGCCTCATGCGCCACGTGGTAATTTTCGTTGGCCTGCCTGCCTGCTAGTCTGATGTACTCATGTTCGTCCTGAACTGGCTTCCTGAATGTGTACATGTTGACCCTGCCAGATGAACCATGACGAGCAGCCTCGTGCGGTAGTGGAGGCGGAGCTCATGGCGCCGATGATGCTACCGGCGTCGGCGTTCGGGAGCTTCTTCCCGGAGGCGGAGGAGGAGGGATTGTCCACGTCTCTGCAGCTGTGGCCGCAGCAGCTCCCCGACGTGCAGGATCCTAGCCTGCAGTGATGGTGATTAACGTCGTGCGTATGAAACAAATTATTTGTAAACATCTTGGTGATCAATCTGCGTCCTGACTAATGTTACGTGTTCTGTTGTTTTGCAGATTGAGAAGGAGCGAAACCTGACAGAATGGGCCAGAAGTTAATAATTAGTTAATACATAATTCGCAAAAAAATAGTTAATGAATGTATATGTAGCTAAAACTTAATACTCTTCCGTACTCCATTCGTTTTAAAATAAGTGTCTCGAGGGAGTAGCTCCTCAGTAGTTTATGGACAAGTATCCGACGTGCACACCGCCATGCAGTTGACTAGTAGTAGACTACAGTGTTTTGTCAACACCATATGTACAGAAGTCCCATTTTGCTCCACGTGATTCCCGTATGCTACTGCCGTACTGGCTAGCACAGTAGCACTCCCATGTATCACGTTGGTCCATACGAATTTACGGCAATGTTCTCTTTGACACCAGTGCTATATCTAAGGGTTGGTATCACCTCATATTTTTCTAATATATGATTATATCTAACGTTAATGGATTGATCAGCATATGTACTTTCATCTGTTTGCGTGTCTACCTTCCTGCATGTTAAACAAATGACAACAGATTGTTATTATTTTAGGAATAGTCGTAGTTTGTCATCCTTCCAACCATTACAGGTAAGCACTTCTCCAACATTAACCCTCAAACCGCTCAGACTGAGTGGCCCGGACGCTGCAGGACATCCAACACATCACGTCATCGGTCCACGTATGGATTCGGACATCCGTTTTTCCGCAAACCGGAAGCAAACCGGGATGGCTTTGCAGGCGTCCGGACCGCTGCGACGCACACGTCTAGAACCCAGGTTCTACACAAAACCCTCTTATGACGCCCCCGATTCAATCGTACACTAATCATGCACGCAAATGTGTACGATTAAGATCAGGGACTCACGGGAAGATATCACAACACAACTCTACAACATAAATAAGTCATACAAGCATCATAATACAATCCAGGGGCCTCGAGGGCTCGAATACAAGTGCTCGATCATAGACGAGTCAGCGGAAGCAACAATATCTGAGTACAGACATAAGTTAAAAAAGTTTGCCTTAAGAAGGCTAGCACAAAAGTAGCAACGATCGAAAAGGCAAGGCCTCCTACCTGGGACCTCCTAACTACTCCTCGAAGCCGAACTCCATGTAGAATCATCCTCGGGATCTCTAGCTCCTGGACTCCAGCATCTGGTGGCGACAACCAGGTATAGAAAGGGGAAAAGAGGGAGAAAAGCAACCGTGAGTACTCATCCAAAGTACTCGCAAGCAAGGAGCTACACCACATATGCATGGGTATATGCGTAAAGGGTCATATTGGTGGACTGAACTGCAGAATGCCAGAATAAGAGGGGGATAGCTAATCCTGTCGAAGACTATGCTTCTGGCAGCCTCCATCTTGCAGCATGTAGAAGAGAGTAGATGGTAAGTTCACCAAGTAGCATCGCATAGCATAAACCTACCCGGCGATCCACTCCTCGTCGCCCTGTTAGAGAGCGATCACCGGGTGGTATCTGGCACTTGGAAGGGTGTGTTTTATTAAGTATCCAGTTCTAGTTGTCATAAGGTCAAGGTACAACTCCGGTCGACCTTTTACCGAGGGACACGGCTATTCGAATAGATAAACTTCCCTGCAGGGGTGCACCACATAACCCAACACGCTCGATCCCATTTGGCCGGACACACTTTTCTGGGTCATGCCCGGCCTCGGAAGATCAACACGTCGCAACCCCACCTAGGCACAACAGAGAGGTCAGCACGCCGGTCTAAATCCTATGGCGCAGGGGTCTGGGCCCATCGCCCATTGCACACCTGCACGTTGCGTACGCGGCCGAAAGCAGACCTAGCCTAGAGGCGTTCCAGTCCAATCCGGCACGGCGCTCCATCGCTGACGATAGAAGAGCTTCGGCTGATTACCAGACGTCGAGTGCCCATAACTGTTCCCGCGTAGTTGTTAGTGCTATATGGCGACTCAGACAAATTGTCTCGTCTAGTGCGAAGCCGACAGGGCCAGACCTCCCAGTATAATACAGCGGGGCATCAGTGGATGAGGGGGCGGGTACCGAGGCCGCCAATTTCAGGTTTAGTCCCCGCACTCCCAGTGCCAGGCCCAGGATCCTACTATGAACCTACTCCTAGGAGTAAGGTTCAACTGCGCCTTTCCTGCGCCACACTAGAGGAGGGGGGATACTGGAAGGGGTGATTGTCGGCAGAGAAGGAACCCGGGGGGCCGCCGCCTCCTACTGAAAGTACCAATTCGGCATCAAAGGGTTGGGGGGGCGAGCCATGTAACACCCTGAGAATCATGCTACAGTAACCCCCTGTGATTAAGCTAATCATGTGCTAAACAGGGCTTGATCACATTTGGATCACCTTCCTTTTCAAACTCCTAGTTCAAACTTCAAATATAATTAAAGTGGAAAATAAAAGTTTTCAAAAATTCAAACAAAAATGTCCAGTGGGTTCTAAATAATACACTGGTAATTATGGTGGAGAAAACACATTTTTATAAAATGTCTAAATACTTTTAAATGAAATAAAACAGAAAAGGAAATAAACAAATAAAGAGAAAACAGAAAACAAAACAGTCAAAAAGAAAAAAAAGGGAGCAGGCCTCCCCCCCACTGGACCCGCGGCCCAAACCCCCCCCCGGCCCAAGCTGGGCCGCCACCCGCGCCCCGGCCCAGCCCACCTCCCCCCCCGCGTCCCCTTCCTGTTCCCCCGACCGGGACGGAACAGTGGCCGTCCCCGCCGCACCCCCTCGCCGGCGACGGGGAGGATAAGGGCGCCAGCTCCCCCGCCTCCTCGGGCCTCTCTCCCACTCGCCCCCGCTCTCCCTCGGCCTCTGCGCCTTCTCCCCCGCCAGATCCCCCTCCCTCTCCCCTCCGTTCCCCTCTGCCCGAGAGCGCTCGCCGCCGTTCACCGTCGTTCACACGGCCACCGTGCCCGCCTCGCCGCCCCAAGGTGTCTCCAAGGACCGCCGTCGCCCGCTGCTGCGTCTGGTGCAGCCCGTTGGAGACCGGAGCCCCTACAACGAACGCACCAAGCTCGCCTTCATCTTCGGACGCCGGCGACCCCCTTCTTCCCCGGCGACGACCTGCTGCTCCTAAGCACCCACGGGCCCTTCTTGCGCCGCGCGGTGAGCTCCTCTACCTCCTCCCTCTCTCCGCTAGCTCGCTCGCGCTCCGTAGCTACTTCCCCGCGCGCGCCCGAACGCCACGCCGCGGAGCTCGCCGCCGGCGTGTCTCCGGTGACCAAATGGTCACGGGCGTTGGCCCGCTAGCCCGACCGCACCGTGCCGCACCCACCTAGCTAGCTAGTTCGGCCGTTCGCGCGCTCTAGCGTAGCTCCCCTCGGGCACCCGTAGCTCCTCGCCGCCGGCGAGTTCGTAGCGCACGTCTCCGGCCGTTCCAGCCCCTCCGGCCACCGCCGTTGGACGCGCGACGTCGAGCCGCGTCGTACGCGCCCAGCCCCGCCCCCGCAAACCCACTGTGGGCGAAACCCGAAGCTCACCCGCGCATCGCCGCCGCGCTGGAGCTCGCCGGAGCCCCTCTCCGGTGCCCTGCCGACGTGGCCGGCCGGGCCCCACCCCTGGGTCACTGCCAGTGGCCCCCACGGGCCCAGTTGACTGGGTTGACCCAGTCAACTGCTGACTGGGCAGGCCCAGTCACTGACATGCGGGCCCCGCCGCAAAAACAAAAAAGAAAATTAAAAAGAAAATGTTTTATAAATAAAAATAATTATTTTAACTAATCACTCACTGACATATGGGGCCCACCCCTCTAATTATACTGTTAGATTAGTTTAAATAGATATTAGACTAACAGAGGCTGACATGTGGGTCCCACTGGACCCACCTGTCTGGTTTGACTGGTCAGCCGACCAGTTGACCTGCTGACGTCAGCATTACCTCATGCTGACGTCATAATTCATTTTTCTGAATATAAATAATTCCAGAAATTCAAATAAACTTTGAAAATTCATATCTTTTAAACCGTAACTCGGATGAAATTGTTTTCTATATGAAAGTTGCTCAGAACGACGAGACGAATCCGAATACGCAGTCCGTTCATCCACCACACCTCCCTAACCTATCGAACTAGCAACTTTCCCCCTCCGGTCCGTCTGTCCGAAAACGCGAAACATCGGGAATACCTCCCGGATGTTCCCCCCCTTCACCGGTACCACCTACTGTCGCGTTAGGGCACCCCTAGCACCGCTCATTGTCATGTCACGCATCGTCATGCTTATGTTTGCATTGTATTTACTGTTTCTTCCCCCTCTTCTCTCCGGTAGACTACGAGACCGACACTGCTGCTGCCCAGTTCGACTACGGAGTCGACGACCCCTCCTACTTGCCAGAGCAACCAGGCAAGCCCCCCCCTTTGATCACCAGATATCGCCTACTCTAATCTCTACTGCTTGCATTAGAGTAGTGTAGCATGTTACTGCTTTTCGATATCCTATTCTGATGCATAGCCTATCCTTGCTACTATTGTTACTACCTTTACCTGCAATCCTACATGCTTAGTATAGGATGCTAGATTTCCATCAGTGGCCCTACATTCTTGTCCGTCTGCTGTGCTATACTATCGGGCCGTGATCACCTGGGCGGTGATCACGGGCATATACTTATATACTATATACATGACACATGTGATGACTAAAGTCGGGTCGGCTCGTAGGAGTACCCGCAAGTGGATCTTTGTGGCGGAGCGACAGGGCAGGTTGAGACCGCCTAGGTAAGAGGTGGGCCTGGCCCTGGTCGGCGTTCGCGGATACTTAACACGCTTAACGAGATCTTGGTATTTGATCTGAGTCTGGCCATTTGGTCTATACGCACTAACCATCTACGTGGGAGTAGTTATGGGTATCCCGACGTCGTGGTATCAGCCGAAGCTCTTTTGACGTCAGCGACTGAGTGGCGCGCGCCGTGTTGGACCGCTTTGACGTAACCGCCGTGATCGTGTGGGTTGCTAGGTCTGCTCGCGGCCGCGTTCGCAACGTGCAGGTGTGCATAGGGCGATGGGCCCAGACCCCTGCGCGCATAGGTTTAGACCGGCGTGCTGACCTCTCTGTTGAGCCTAGGTGGGGCTGCGACGTGTTGATCTTACGAGGCCGGGCATGACCCAGAAAAGTGTGTCCGGCCAATTGGGATCGAGCGTGTTGGGTTATGTGGTGCACCCCTGCAGGGAAGTTTATCTATTCGAATAGCCGTGTCCCTCGGTAAAAGGACGACCCGGAGTTGTACCTTGAGCTTATGACAACTAGAACTGGATACTGAATAAAATACACCCTTCCAAGTGCCAGATACAACCCGGTGATCGCTCTCTAACAGGGTGACGAGGAGGGGATCGCCGGGTAGGATTATGCTATGCGATGCTACTTGGAGGACTTCAATCTACTCTCTTCTACATGCTGCAAGATGGAGATGTCCAGAAGCTTAGTCTTCGACAGGACTAGCTATCCCCCTCTTATTCCGGCATTCTGCAGTTCAGTCCACTGATATGCCTCTTTACACATATACCCATGCATATGTAGTGTAGCTCCTTGCTTGCGAGTACTTTGGATGAGTACTCACGGTTGCTTCTCTCCCTCTTTTTCCCCCTTTCCTTTCTATCTGGTTGTCGCAACCAGATGTTGGAGTCCAGGAGCCAGACGCCACCGTCGACGACGACTCCCACGGCACTGGAGGTGCCTACTACTACGTGCAGGCCGCTGACGACGACCAGGAGTAGTTAGGAGGTCCCAGGCAGGAGGCCTTGCCTTTTCGATCGTTGCTACTTTTGTGCTAGCCTTCTTAAGGCAAAACTTGTTTAACTTATGTCTGTACTCAGATATTGTTGCTTCCGCTGACTCGTCTATGATCGAGCACTTGTATTCGAGCCCTCGAGGCCCCTGGCTTGTATTATGATGCTTGTATGACTTATTTATGTTTTAGAGTTGTGTTGTGATATCTTCCCGTGAGTCCCTGATCTTGGTCGTACACATTTGCGTGCATGATTAGTGTACGGTCAAATCGGGGGCGTCACAAGTTGGTATCAGAGCCGACTGCCTGTAGGAACCCCCCTTCCACACTCCTTGGCCGAAGTCGAGTCTAGACATTGCAAAACTTTTACTAACATGGCTGTGCGGCTTACGGGCCCACGTCGCCATTGGGTGGTACTAGGATCTTTTACTCCTCGACCTTTACTCTGGGACTCTGAACTCTCTTCTACTCGGGTTAAACGAATTTACTAACTCTAACACTAGGATCCCGTGACCACATTCACCCCAAAGTTGGATAAGCCATAGTTGTTTCTCAGAATAGTATTTTGATCAATTCACACACTGTCATTTGACTCCTTTGAAACGTCTTTGCTTTCAGATGGAACCCACGAGGCAGGTTGTTCGCCACACGATGGCCATTGGTGCCTCGGGATCACCTGCGGTGCTAGCTGAGATGATGACCTATCTGGGTTATCGCTGGCACCCTGAGTACACCGTCTACGAGGAGTACCAGGACTTTAACCAGGAGCAGTACCGTGCCATCGTCCACCTCTACTCTCGGGAGTACGACTCCACTACTGTGCTGCACACCGCACATGGTGTTGGTGTGACCATCGATATGGCTGTCCACGATGCAGCCTATGCTGCTCTGACACGTCTTCGTGGAGAGTATCGGGAGTTGGACACCTCCCCTTTCAGGCACATTGCTATCGCCTCTGATGTTGGTGCAGAGGGATACTATACTGCTGCCTACTCCACTGTCACCCGAGAGCCCTTCTACCATCAGCACCTGGTTCTGCATGCTGATGGGCTGGATCGAGCTAACCGAGCTCTTCGCCACGAGATGTACACCACCCGTCAGCACCTTTACCGTGCTCTGACGCTGCTGCACCCCTTTGTCCGGTCTGGACAGGTACCGCGTTCTGCGATCTACCCAGCCAGGACCGTGATGCCCCACGGTGTCGGTTGGCCAGAGGTGGGAGGCTACTCTCCCGCACTTGGTCCTCTTCTGCCACCTGAGCGTCGGGCTCTACACCTGAGTATCCGCGGCCCCCAGTCTGCTGACGTGGAGAGCTATCCGTTGCCTCACTACCAGCTGTCGGGCTACGATTACCTCCACAGTACCTCTTGGGACTGATGTAGGCTTGTTTGTAGTGTTAAGGCATTCGCCGCGAGCCTGTGTGCCGCCTATGATGTTTTAGTCTATGTACTGAACTCTGTGTACTGAACTCTATGCATGACCCCTTTTGTAAGCTATGCCGACTACTATGTAGTAGCTATCGTGCTCCTTTCATTATGCATGTTTCATCATGAATGATTCTTGTCATTGCCAATTTTCTCAATGCTGAACTACCCCTGTTATATATTAGCAGGATGGTTAGACCAGGTGGTCGTGGTCGTGGTGGCGATGCCCCACCACCACCTGAGTACATGGCTGGTATGATCCAACAGTTTGAACTGAACCGCCAATTCATGGAAAATATGATGGCTCAGTTTCCTCGCCCCAATATGAACCAGCAGCCAGCCCAAGTGACTCTTCAAGATTTCATACGCCTCAACCCAACCATCTACCGCAGCTCAACTCAGCCTTTGGATGCTGATGACTGGCTCCGTGACATCACCTATGAGATGGAGTCTGCTGATGTAGCCCCTGCCAGCTATGTCAATTTTGCTTCCTTCTTCTTGAAGGGACCCGCAGCTCAATGGTGGGACAGCCACAGGCGTACTCTGCCAGCTGGAACAATCATCACATGGCCAGACTTCCAAGCAGCTTTCCGTGCCCGCTTCATTCCTCAGGGAGTCATGGACCGGAAGAAGCGTGAGTTCCGCAACCTCACCCAAGGCAACAAAACTGTTGAAGCTTATCAGCGGGAGTTTCTGGACTTGTCCCGCTATGCTGAAGAAGACATTGCAACTGATGCACGCAGACAGGAGAAGTTCCGTGATGGACTACAAGCTGACATCAAGCTCGCACTTCTAGTGCATGACTTCGCCGATTTCGCCACCTTGGTGAATAAGGCCATCAATGTCGAGACTGGTCTGCAGGAATACCAGAGCTCTCAGAGGCGCAACCGTGACACGGGCTCATCTTCGGGCTCGCCCTCACAGAAGCGTAAGATATGGATCCCGAACAGCATGTATCGTCCAAATGCACCTGCTCCCAGGAAATCTTATGCTGCACCGCGTCTGCCTCCTCCACCATCTAAGCAGTCAAAGCTACCAGCTCCCCCACCTGGGGCTCCTGTTCCCACTCCCGATAATGGTCTGTGCTTCAAGTGTGGTCAACCGGGTCACTTTGCCAGGAACTGCTATCAGAATCAGAATCAACTGGCCCTTCCAGCAGCTGGCCGTGGTAACAACCAGCCCCGCAACAACAATGCTAAGTCTCAAGGTCGTGCTCATGCCAACCACGTTGATCTCAGCGAAGCTCAAGACCAGCCTGCTACTGTGATGGGTACACTCCTCGTAAATTCAGTACCAGCATCCGTTTTATTTGATACAGGAGCATCCCATTCATTCATATCAGCAGAATTTGCATTCCTGCATGGCATTAATCACGAAGAGATAAACACTCCGCTAGTGGTACACACCCCTGCGGGCCAATGTCAAACCTCTATGGTTAGTCGCGATGTTACTGTTGAAATTGAAGGACTGGAATTTCTTGTCTCTCCCATCGTACTGAAGTCCTGTAGCATTGATCTCATTCTGGGAATGAATTGGTTAAAAGCGCATACTGCTTCAATCGTTTGCACCACTAAGACCGTCCATCTGCTACACCCTTCAGATGAGATAGTTACTTACCAAGCCCATCTGGTGCAAAATGCCGAGGCAAGGCTCTATGCATTGAATGCATTGAACGCTGCACCACTCGAGGGCATTGAAAACATTCCCGTCGTGCGTGAATTCCTCGACGTCTTCCCTGAAGAACTTCCAGGGATTCCCCCTGCTAGAGCTGTCGAATTCATCATCGACTTGAAACCAGGCACCACTCCTATAGCCAAGCGACCCTACAAAATGCCGCCGCATGAACTCCTTGAGCTTAAGGAGGAAATCGACAAGTCTCTTCGCAAAGGATTCATTCGCCCAAGTTGCTCTCCTTGGGGAGCACCTTCTCTCTTTGTCAAGAAGAAGGATGGGACAAACCGGTTAGTTCAAGACTACCGTCCTATAAACCAAGCTACCATTCAGAATAAATACCCTCTTCCTCGGATCAATGATCTGTATGATCAACTGGCGGGTTCGTCAGTGTTCTCTAAGCTCGACTTGAGGTTGGGCTACCACCAGATCCGTGTTCGCGAAGAGGATATCCCAAAGACCGCCTTCGTGACTCGCTATGGTTCATACGAGTACACCGTCATGTCTTTCGGTTTAACCAATGCTCCAGCCACCTTCTCTCGTCTGATGAACTACATATTCATGGATTACCTCGACAAGTTCGTCGTGGTTTATCTGGATGATATCCTGATATTTTCCAAGAACGAAGAAGAACATGCTGAACATCTTCGACTTGTGCTGGAAAAGCTACGAGAACATCAACTATATGCCAAGTTCTCTAAATGTGAATTCTGGCTACCCGAAGTAACCTATCTGGGGCATGTCATCTCTAAGGATGGTATTGCCGTCAACCCCGAGCGAGTTCAGGCTATTCTTGATTGGACTCCTCCCAAGAACGTTAAGCAAGTCAGAAGTTTTCTCGGTCTCGCCAGCTATTGCCGTCGATTCGTCGAGAACTTCTCTAAGATCGCCAGGCCTCTGACTAACCTGTTGCATAAGGGTGTCAAGTTCCAATGGACAGACAAATGTCAGGAAAGTTTCCAGGCACTCAAAGACAAGTTGACTTCTGCCCCAGTTCTAGCTCCACCTGATACTAAGAAGGACTTCGTCATTTACTGCGACGCTTCCCGTCAAGGATTAGGCTGTGTCCTAATGCAAGACCGCAGAGTGATTGCTTATGCCTCTCGACAATTGCGCCCTCACGAAGAGAACTACCCAGTTCACGACCTCGAACTTGCTGCCGTCATTCATGCGCTGAAGCAGTGGCGACATTACCTTCTCGGTAATCGTTGCGAGATCTTCACTGACCACCAAAGTCTGAAGTATCTGTTTACTCAGCCAGATCTGAACCTCCGTCAACAGAGATGGATGGAGCTTGTTGCAGACTTTGACTTGGGTATCTCCTATACGCCAGGCAAGGCTAATGTAATGGCTGATGCCTTGAGCCGCAAGTCTTACTGCAACCACCTCCAGGTTCATAAAGTTCAGCCCTCGCTTGTTGAAGAATTCAGGAAGCTGAACCTCCATATTGTTCCTCCGGGTGCACTCGCTCCCCCTCCTAAACAATTTGGCAAGGTGAACCTCCACGTTGTTACCCAGGGTTCCCTCAATACCCTAGTTGCTAAACCAGATCTCGAGGACAGCATCAAAAGGCTACAGAAGTATGACTCTGAAGCCTACAAGATTAAGCGCTACCTCGCAGAAGGAAAGCCCTCATTCTTCACCATTTCTGAAGATGGCACCCTATACTTCAAGGGCCGCCTAGTGGTGCCATGTGCAGAGAAAAACCTGGATATGACACAGGAAGTTATGAAAGAAGCTCATGATACGCCTCTGTGTATCCATCCTGGTAGTACAAAGATGTATCAAGATATCCGTCAGAGATTCTGGTGGACTAATATGAAGCAAGACATTGCTCGTTATGTTGCTGAGTGTGACGTTTGCCGTCGTATCAAAGCAGAACATCAAAGGCCTGCTGGAACTCTGCAACCTATCTCTATTCCTGAATGGAAATGGGACCATGTTGAGATGGACTTCGTCACTGGATTTCCCAAATCGCAGAAAGGTAATGATGCTATTCTTGTCGTCATTGACCGGCTTTCCAAAGTTGCACATTTCCTGGCAGTCAAAGAAACGATCACTGCTAGCCAGTTGGCAACGCTCTATATGTCCAGGATTGTTTCACTCCACGGTATTCCATTGGTTATCAGTTCAGACCGTGGCAGCTTATTCACTTCAAGATTCTGGGCAAGTTTCCAAGAAGCTATGGGCACTCATCTGTCATTTAGTACTGCGTTTCATCCTCAATCGCAAGGACAAGTTGAACGCGTCAATCAAGTTCTCGAAGACATGCTTCGAGCTTGCGTTATTTCCTTCGGCAAGAAATGGGAGGAATCTCTCCCGTATGCTGAGTTCTCTTATAATAATAGCTATCAAGCTAGTCTGAAGATGGCCCCCTTCGAAGTGTTATATGGACGAAAGTGCCGAACCCCCCTGAACTGGTCAGAAACTGGGGAACGTCCACTCTTCGGTCCGGATATTATCCAAGATGCCGAAGAACAAGTCCGCATTATTCGCGAGAATCTCAAGACTGCTCAGTCACGTCAGAAGAGTCAGTATGACCGTCATCATAAAGACATGGTCTATCAACCTGGCGAAAAGGCTTATCTTCGAGTCACACCTATGAAGGGTGCTCACCGCTTCGGGATCAAGGGCAAACTAGCTCCTCGCTATATTGGCCCATTCACTATTCTCGAAAGGCGTGGAAAAGTGGCATACCAACTGGAACTACCGCCGAACCTTTCTCAGGTTCACGATGTGTTCCATGTGTCACAGCTCCGCCGTTGCTTCAAGGATCCAATCCGAGCGGTGGATCACGAAGTGCTCGAATTGCAGCAAGACCTCTCCTATAAGGAGCATCCGGTCCGCATTCTCGACCAAGCTGAACGCCGCACACGTCAGAAGGCGATCAAGTTTCTCAAAGTCCAGTGGTCGCACCATTCTGAAGATGAGGCCACTTGGGAACGAGAGGATCGTCTGCGCGAAGAATACCCCGCACTGTTTCCTTCTACCTCCTAAATCTCGGGACGAGATTTCTTGTAGTGGAGGAGATTTGTAACACCCTGAGAATCATGCTACAGTAACCCCCTGTGATTAAGCTAATCATGTGCTAAACAGGGCTTGATCACATTTGGATCACCTTCCTTTTCAAACTCCTAGTTCAAACTTCAAATATAATTAAAGTGGAAAATAAAAGTTTTCAAAAATTCAAACAAAAATGTCCAGTGGGTTCTAAATAATACACTGGTAATTATGGTGGAGAAAACACATTTTTATAAAATGTCTAAATACTTTTAAATGAAATAAAACAGAAAACAGGAAACAGTCAGAGAAAAAGAAAAAAAAAGGGAGCAGGCCTTTCCCCCCCCCACTGGACCCGCGGCCCAAACCCCCCCCCCCGGCCCAAGCTGGGCCGCCACCCGCGCCCCGGCCCAGCCCACCTCCCCCCCCCGCGTCCCCTTCCTGTTCCCCCGACCGGGACGGAACAGTGGCCGTCCCCGCCGCACCCCCTCGCCGGCGACGGGGAGGATAAGGGCGCCAGCTCCCCCGCCTCCTCGGGCCTCTCTCCCACTCGCCCCCGCTCTCCCTCGGCCTCTGCGCCTTCTCCCCCGCCAGATCCCCCTCCCTCTCCCCTCCGTTCCCCTCTGCCCGAGAGCGCTCGCCGCCGTTCACCGTCGTTCACACGGCCACCGTGCCCGCCTCGCCGCCCCAAGGTGTCTCCAAGGACCGCCGTCGCCCGCTGCTGCGTCTGGTGCAGCCCGTTGGAGACCGGAGCCCCTACAACGAACGCACCAAGCTCGCCTTCATCTTCGGACGCCGGCGACCCCCTTCTTCCCCGGCGACGACCTGCTGCTCCTAAGCACCCACGGGCCCTTCTTGCGCCGCGCGGTGAGCTCCTCTACCTCCTCCCTCTCTCCGCTAGCTCGCTCGCGCTCCGTAGCTACTTCCCCGCGCGCGCCCGAACGCCACGCCGCGGAGCTCGCCGCCGGCGTGTCTCCGGTGACCAAATGGTCACGGGCGTTGGCCCGCTAGCCCGACCGCACCGTGCCGCACCCACCTAGCTAGCTAGTTCGGCCGTTCGCGCGCTCTAGCGTAGCTCCCCTCGGGCACCCGTAGCTCCTCGCCGCCGGCGAGTTCGTAGCGCACGTCTCCGGCCGTTCCAGCCCCTCCGGCCACCGCCGTTGGACGCGCGACGTCGAGCCGCGTCGTACGCGCCCAGCCCCGCCCCCGCAAACCCACTGTGGGCGAAACCCGAAGCTCACCCGCGCATCGCCGCCGCGCTGGAGCTCGCCGGAGCCCCTCTCCGGTGCCCTGCCGACGTGGCCGGCCGGGCCCCACCCCTGGGTCACTGCCAGTGGCCCCCACGGGCCCAGTTGACTGGGTTGACCCAGTCAACTGCTGACTGGGCAGGCCCAGTCACTGACATGCGGGCCCCGCCGCAAAAACTAAAAAAGAAAATTAAAAAGAAAATGTTTTATAAATAAAAATAATTATTTTAACTAATCACTCACTGACATATGGGGCCCACCCCTCTAATTATACTGTTAGATTAGTTTAAATAGATATTAGACTAACAGAGGCTGACATGTGGGTCCCACTGGACCCACCTGTCTGGTTTGACTGGTCAGCCGACCAGTTGACCTGCTGACGTCAGCATTACCTCATGCTGACGTCATAATTCATTTTTCTGAATATAAATAATTCCAGAAATTCAAATAAACTTTGAAAATTCATATCTTTTAAACCGTAACTCGGATGAAATTGTTTTCTATATGAAAGTTGCTCAGAACGACGAGACGAATCCGAATACGCAGTCCGTTCATCCACCACACCTCCCTAACCTATCGAACTAGCAACTTTCCCCCTCCGGTCCGTCTGTCCGAAAACGCGAAACATCGGGAATACCTCCCGGATGTTCCCCCCCCTTCCCCGGTAACACCTACTGTCGCGTTAGGGCACCCCTAGCACCGCTCATTGTCATGTCACGCATCGTCATGCTTATGTTTGCATTGTATTTACTG
This sequence comes from Triticum aestivum, assembly GCF_018294505.1. Taxonomy (NCBI): domain Eukaryota; kingdom Viridiplantae; phylum Streptophyta; class Magnoliopsida; order Poales; family Poaceae; genus Triticum; species Triticum aestivum. Next base: position 55,311,429 of record NC_057802.1, on the reverse strand, counting down.
TTTCTTCCCCCCCTTCTCTCCGGTAGACTACGAGACCGACACTGCTGCTGCCCAGTTCGACTACGGAGTCGACGACCCCTCCTACTTGCCAGAGCAACCAGGCAAGCCCCCCCCTTGATCACCAGATATCGCCTACTCTACTCTCTACTGCTTGCATTAGAGTAGTGTAGCATGTTACTGCTTTCGATATCCTATTCTGATGCATAGCCTATCCTTGCTACTACTGTTACTACCTTTACCTGCAATCCTACATGCTTAGTCTAGGATGCTAGATTTCCATCAGTGGCCCTACATTCTTGTCCGTCTGCTGTGCTATACTATCGGGCCGTGATCACCTGGGCGGTGATCACGGGCATATACTTATATACTATATACATGACACATGTGATGACTAAAGTCGGGTCGGCTCGTAGGAGTACCCGCAAGTGGATCTTTGTGGCGGAGCGACAGGGCAGGTTGAGACCGCCTAGGTAAGAGGTGGGCCTGGCCCTGGTCGGCGTTCGCGGATACTTAACACGCTTAACGAGATCTTGGTATTTGATCTGAGTCTGGCCATTTGGTCTATACGCACTAACCATCTACGTGGGAGTAGTTATGGGTATCCCGACGTCGTGGTATCAGCCGAAGCTCTTTTGACGTCAGCGACTGAGTGGCGCGCGCCGTGTTGGACCGCTTTGACGTAACCGCCGTGATCGTGTGGGTTGCTAGGTCTGCTCGCGGCCGCGTTCGCAACGTGCAGGTGTGCATAGGGCGATGGGCCCAGACCCCTGCGCGCATAGGTTTAGACCGGCGTGCTGACCTCTCTGTTGAGCCTAGGTGGGGCTGCGACGTGTTGATCTTACGAGGCCGGGCATGACCCAGAAAAGTGTGTCCGGCCAAATGGGATCGAGCGTGTTGGGTTATGTGGTGCACCCCTGCAGGGAAGTTTATCTATTCGAATAGCCGTGTCCCTCGGTAAAAGGACGACCCGGAGTTGTACCTTGAGCTTATGACAACTAGAACTGGATACTGAATAAAATACACCCTTCCAAGTGCCAGATACAACCCGGTGATCGCTCTCTAACAGGGTGACGAGGAGGGGATCGCCGGGTAGGATTATGCTATGCGATGCTACTTGGAGGACTTCAATCTACTCTCTTCTACATGCTGCAAGATGGAGATGTCCAGAAGCTTAGTCTTCGACAGGACTAGCTATCCCCCTCTTATTCCGGCATTCTGCAGTTCAGTCCACTGATATGCCTCTTTACACATATACCCATGCATATGTAGTGTAGCTCCTTGCTTGCGAGTACTTTGGATGAGTACTCACGGTTGCTTCTCTCCCTCTTTTTCCCCCTTTCCTTTCTATCTGGTTGTCGCAACCAGATGTTGGAGTCCAGGAGCCAGACGCCACCGTCGACGACGACTCCCACGGCACTGGAGGTGCCTACTACTACGTGCAGGCCGCTGACGACGACCAGGAGTAGTTAGGAGGTCCCAGGCAGGAGGCCTTGCCTTTTCGATCGTTGCTACTTTTGTGCTAGCCTTCTTAAGGCAAAACTTGTTTAACTTATGTCTGTACTCAGATATTGTTGCTTCCGCTGACTCGTCTATGATCGAGCACTTGTATTCGAGCCCTCGAGGCCCCTGGCTTGTATTATGATGCTTGTATGACTTATTTATGTTTTAGAGTTGTGTTGTGATATCTTCCCGTGAGTCCCTGATCTTGGTCGTACACATTTGCGTGCATGATTAGTGTACGGTCAAATCGGGGGCGTCACAAGCCACCTGTCCTTTCAGCCCCCTCATCAGAATCACTTGCGGGTACTCAACGAGCCGACCCGACTTTAGTCACCACATGTGTCATGTATATAAAGTATATAGTATATACCCGTGATCACCTCCCGAAGTGATCACGGCCTAGTAGTATAGCATGGCAGACGGACAAGAGTGTAGGGCCACTGATGGAACACTAGCATCCTATACTAAGCAGTAGGATAGCAGGTAAGGGTAACAACTGTAGCAACAATGACAGGCTATGCATCAGAATAGGATTAACTGAAAGCAGTAACATGCTACACTACTCTAATGCAAGAAGTATAGAGAAGAATAGGCGATATCTGGTGATCAAGGGGGGGCTTGCCTGGAAGCTCAGCCGAGAAGGAGGGGTCGTCAACAGCGTAGTCGGTCGGGGCACCAGCAGCGACGTCGGTCTCGTAGTCTACCGGAGAGAAGAGGGGGAAGAAACAATGAATATAATGCAAACATAAGCATGACGATGGAAGACATGACAATGCGTGGTGCTAGGTGTGCCCTAACGCGGTAGGAGGTGGTACCGGCGAAGGGGGAAAACATCCGGGAAAGTATTACCGGTGTTTCGCGTTTTCGGACAGATGAATCGGAGGAGAAAAGTTGCGAGTTTTCTATGCTAGGGATGTGTGGCGGACGAACGGGCTGCGTATCCGGATTCGTCTCGTCGTTCTGAGCAACTTTCATGTAGAAAGTATTTTCATCTGAGCTACGGGTTATTTTATATTAATTTGTAAAGTTTTAAAACATTTTCTAATTTGTTTTAATTTGAAAATTGAACGTCAAATTGCTATGGGTACACAGAATTGTACCCAACAGAATGTATGTGTGGCTGGTAGGTGGGGTCAAGGGGGTCCAGTCAGCATTTGACCAGTCAACTGTTGACTGGTCAACAGGGTCAAACAGGACCCACCTGTCATGGACTGGGTCAACCCAGTCAACAGTTTGACTGGTCAAACTGGACAGGGGGCCCACATGTCATTGACTGACAACTAATTAACCTAGTTAATTAGTTTAATGTACAGATTAATTAGGTTTAGTTAATTAGGTTAATTAGACATAATTAATTTGGTTAATTAATTAATAACTTTATTATTATTATTTTAAATTCTTTTTTTATTAAATGTTCTGGGGCGCGGGACCCCTTTGTCATAGGCCCCTGGGGGCCTAGCGGGCGAAACGGGCAGCGAGCACCCGGGCGTTTGCACCCAAAGGGCAGACCCGGGGCGCCGCGGGTTGCCGGAACTGGCCGCCGGTGTGGCGGTGGCCTGCAGGGCCAGAGGCGGAGGCGGGGCATGGGACGACGGCGCCAACACCAGGGACGGCGACGAGCGCGACGTGGTAGGGGGAAGGCAGCGGTGGGCGACGAAGTGCGGGTGTGCGTGCGCACGGCGGTTGTGGTGGCGCGGCGACAGCGAGGGCTCGCGCCGGGGCCGGTGGGGAGGCTCGGCGTCCACAGGAGCAGGGGAGGCGGGCCATGTGGGCTCGGTCGCGGCCGGAGGCGGAGCAGAGCAGGGGAAAACAGGGGCAGGGATCGCGGCGTGCGGGGTGAGCGAGGGAGACGGGTAGCAGGGGGGCGACCGTGGGCGCGTTCAGGGCCGCCGGGGCACGCGCGGTGGTGCGAGGGAGTTCATGCAGCGGTGGGGGTTACGAGCTCCAGCGAGCTCGGGCGACAGGGGGGAGAGGAGGAGAGGCCAGGCCTCACTTGCGGTGTAGGGGAATGGCAGTGTGCTCGAGGAGGAGGACGTGGTAGACGACGACGGTGACGATGGGCGGCTCCGGCGAGGGAGCGGACGACGGCGAGCTCCGCGCGGCGGTGGCGTCAGGGCCGAGCCCGAGTTCTAGATCGGGGGCGGAGGGGATGGGGCGATGCGGACGGGCGTCGGTGCCGGCTCGGGGCTGCCGAGGTGTAGAGGGGGCAACGGGGAGGGCGTCGCCGGCGTCGGGGCCAACCGCCCCGATCTAGAT